>NW_026705655.1:300000-534058 GCF_029867415.1 Vicia villosa | reverse complement strand
ACGGCATGTACCGATACGGTTGATCTGGTAGTCATCGTTAGTGCGATACTTTGGTTTATACTGATGTCCCTTGAAAACGATCAAGGAGTATATTAGGCTTCCGAAATGTCATTAAACACTAATTTGTCTTAGAACCTTTTTAGTTGAACTTGACTTGTGGCCTATTAAGTGGCTAGCTTTGAAATTGATCGAAGTTAGTTATCCTCGAGGAATATTTTGATCGGCCGCTCGAGCGCCGTATTGAGATGTTACTTCCAAGGATCATAGAACCCGAATCCAATTCTAGGACAGGTTTTAACCAACTCAACTTCAGTGGGGAGGGTATCACCTATCAGCTCCATGCAAGCCTTTAAACCTAAGGCTATTGTTTGATTTGTTTTTGTGTGCCACATGTTTGCATCATAAGCATATCATTTTTTGCACCAAACACTTCAAGGATCAAAGAGTTTACCTTTGTTTTTGCAGGTAATGGCTCCCGCCACCAAAGATTACATCCGAATCAACATCTCAACGGTACCATCTGAGCTAAAAGACTTGGTGTCAGAATTCCCCAGGAATGTTCAATTCACTGAAAAGCATGGTCACCTACTCCATTTGGTTACCTCAAAATTTGAAGAAGACATGATACGGGTCCTGTTCCAGTTCTTTGACCCTGAACATCATTGCTTTACCTTTCCTGATTACCAGTTGGTACCCACTTTGGAAGAATTCTCTGAACTAATGGGATTGCCTGTTCGAAATCAATTACCTTTCACTGGTTTAGAAAGGATTCCAAAACCTGAAGTCATTGCTGCTGCTTTACATCTGCGGAAATCAGAAATCGAGTCCAATTGGGAAACAAAGAGTGGAGTTAAGGGTTTGCTTGCCAAGTTCTTATTGGAAAAGGCTCGACTACTGCTAGAAAACAAAAGTTATCCAGCTTTTGAGGAAGTTATGGCACTTTTGATCTATGGGTTGGTTTTATTCCCTAATCCCGACCAGTTCATAAGTGTACACATCATCAACCTTTTCCTAATCCGTAACCCGGTACCAACCTTGCTGGGAGACATTTTACATTCTCTACACACTCGTACCATGAAGAAACGAGGAACTCTCATGTGCTGTATACCACTACTGGCTAGGTGGTTTACATTTCATCTTCCCCGATCAGTGTTGAGAAATGAACAAAGAATACACTGGTCTCGCAGGATTATGTCTTTGTCTCATTCAGATATCCGGTGGAACAACTTCTTTCAAAGAGACATTACTATCATTGATCATTGTGGAGAGTACCCTAATGTGCCACTCCTTGGCATCAAAGGAGGCATCACTTACAATCCCTCTTTAGCTCTACGCCAATTCGGATATGCAAGGAGCAACGGTCCTCATGACATGATTATCCATGGCATTGTGTTTGATTACGAGAATGATTCTCATAGACACCGACGAAGGTTCATACAGGCATGGGGCAGTGTCTATAGAATAGAAAGCAAAACTCTGGGGCAATGGAATTCTATCCCTATGAAACCCTACCTCAGATGGGTCCGCACTCATGCTCAGAAACTCCTTATGCCATATCCCGCTGTACTACCTGTGACTATTGAACCAGAGGTCGAAGGATATGAACCTCAAGTTATTCTACACCCGGACATGCCAACTGACCTAGAAGAGTTGCAAAAATCTTGGGTTCAACTCAAAGAGGAAAGAGACACCTTCAAATCATACTGTCAGGACTATGAGAGAAGGATATTGGAGCTCACCGGACAGCTTCAAGAAGAACAGCAGATCAACACATTCTTGGGGGCAAAGAGAAAGCGTCCACGGGAGACCTGAAGGATCATTTACTTTATTTCTGTCTTGTAAGCCCAAATGAGGCAAAGAAAAAAGAAGCAAAAAAAAAAAAAAGAGAAATAAATTGATTAACTAACGTTTGTTTCTTCTTTAACAAATCTAAACTCTAAGATCCTTGAAACATTGCACACACATTTCACTTCATGCATTGCATATACATTTCATACATTGCATTCATATACATTTGCATTTCATACATTGCATACACATGGCATCCAGTCATACACATTTCATAACAGGTTCACATGACGGATTTCTCATCTTCTCGCTGTTTATTTCAGTCAGAAGAGATGGAATCCGAGGCAAGTATCAAGAATCTCGAAGCACAGAATGCCCAAGTTCAAGTGGCAATTCTGGAACTGGCAAAGGGGCAGCAAGAACTGAAAGCCCTGATAATCAAGAAGAAAAAGAAGCCCAAAGGATCTGTAGGTGTGAGTCACCTGAGAAGAAAGATCAAGATTCCAGTCAAAAAGTTCACAAAGCCACCGATCCCTGAAACAGTCGGTGATGATGAACAAGAAGACAATCAAAGCAACCAGGGTTCTGCTAAATCCAAGGAATGTCAACACTTCCTCTCCAAATTATCGCCCTGATGCGACATGTGCCTATCACTCAAACTGTCCAGGACATGACGCAGATCACTGCTGGGCCCTGAAAAATAAAATACAAGATATGATAGATGCTGGTGAAATTGAGTTCGATCCTCCAGAAACTCCAAATGTCATCACAGCACCTATGCCAAAGCATGACAAAACTGTCAACGCTATCCTGGACACTGTTTACATCTATGATGTGAACGAATTATCAACTCCACTCTGCGAAGTCAAAGGAAAGCTAATCCGAGCTGGTTACTTCCCAGGGTGTGACCCCGACTGCTTTTATTGCTCATGCCTGCCCAATGGTTGTGAAAATCTGAGGATGGGAATTCAAAAATGGATGGATCGCCGTATCATTATGTTTGAGAGGCTCCCTTCTATGGACGTGCTGTGCGAAGTCTTTACAAACGGGATGAGAATAGAGGATGCCTCAGTGATATCCAGCTTACCATTCAAAATCTCTGCCAAAGCTCCATTCAAAATTTCTGCTACACTCAAAGTGGCATCAGTAGTCATTGCTAGTCCGACTCCATTTCCATACTCCTCAGACAAAGCTGTCCCATGGGGATATGACACTAATGTTTACGTTCATGGAGTTAAGCAGAGTACCTCGACTAAAGAGACCACAAAGATAACTACTCCAACTGTGGGTAATATTGTGGGTACCAGCAAGATCACGAGAAGTGGAAGAATCTTTTCACCAGAAATTTCTCCAAATGTTGCTGCTGGTCCAGTCCGAGTCCCAGTTCCTAATCAAAATGTCAACGCTCGAGGCAAAGAGCCACAAGTTGAACAAGTTCAAACCCCGGTGGAGATCACTGCTGAGGATCCATCAAAGCAAGAAATGGAGGAAATATTGAAAATCATCTGCAAGAGTGATTACAATATTATTGAGCAACTGGGGCACACTGCTTCAAAAATCTCAATGCTATCTCTGCTAAAGTATTCAGAAGCTCATGCCAAAGCTCTGATGAAGTTCCTGAAAGCTGCGCATGTGCCTCAAGAGATCTCAGTCGACCAATTTGAGAATTGTGTTGCTAATCTAACCGTGAGCAATGGTCTCGGTTTCTCTGATGTGGATCTAACCCCTGCTGGGAAAAATCACAACAAAGCCTTACATATCTCCATTGAATGTAATGGCACCACTCTATCTCATGTGCTAGTAGATAACGGTTCTTCTTTGAACGTGTTACCGAAAATAGTACTAGAAAAGCTTGACTTCGAAGGAATTGTGTTGCAGCCAAGTGATGTTGTGGTAAGAGCCTTTGACGGGTCAACCAGAACAGTATACGGAAAAGTGAATCTCCCAATCAGAGTGGGTTCTCAAATATTCGATTCTATCTTTTACGTAATGGAAATTCACCCAGCCTACTCCTGTTTACTTGGACGCCCTTGGATACATGGGGCAAACGCTGTAACTTCTACCCTGCATCAGAAGTTAAAATATCCAGTAAAAGGAAAGATTGTCACAGTCTATGGCGAAGAGGAATATGTGGTTAGTCACCTAAGCAATTCCAAATATGTCGAGTTGGAGGACGAATTCATCGAAACTCCATGCCAATCATTTGAGGTGGTCTCTCCAGATGTCTCTACCACCAAGCATATTCCTGCTACTCCAACTACAACTATGGCTTCTCTCAAAGATGCCAAAGCCATGATTGAACAGGGTGATTGCACAGTATGGGGACAGCTTCCCGATATACCCTACAAATCTGACAAGCTAGGTCTGGGCTATGATAGTGAAAATCAAAAGAATGATCAAAGTCCTCGTTCTGGAGGATTAATGTCACACTTCGTCAGCCAAGAAGTAAACGCTATTGAAGATGAAAGAGTGTTCATGAACCATATCATTCAGCCATATCCAGATGAAATTCCACCCATTTCCATGGGAATGTGGGATGCTGTTCAAGAACCAAACGGCGGGTATAATTATCAGTATGCCGAACCTCAGAATTCTTATATTGCTATGGAGGACCTTACCCCGACTGGATGGGGTGATGAAGTTGGAAATGATCAAATTTTCACAAATCCCGTCACTGAGCAATATCAAAATCCACCCAAAGAAGTATGGGACACGCTAGGAGAACCCAGCGGCAAATATGACTATATGGTGAAATATTCCGCTCCTCCGAGCTCACAAATTGCCATGGAGGACATTGTCCCAACTGGATGGGATGAACATTACGATGACAATTTCGCTCTTGAAAAAGCCAGGGAAATACCAAATAACGAGGGTTGCTTTCTGTCAGCATACACTCCTCATCAAGATGCACAAGTCTCTATTCAAGACATCATCCCGACTTCATGGGACGGCCTTATCGAGCATCTCGCTCAGCCAACAGAGATATCTCAGCCTGGGCTCTCGTATCCAGCAGAGTATATCCCTTATCCCGAAGGATCACCGGCTCATTTTCCCACTAATGAAATCAATGCTGTGGAAGATGAAAAAGACAACTGCAACCGGAACAGCTGGGTCCCCCCTGCTCACAACAGTGGATTGAACAACTGGAAAGCTGAGGATGTGATCTCCTTTGACCAGGAGTAAATGCCATTTCCTGTTTTCTTTGTGTATAATGTGCAAAGATAAAAGTGGTTCCTGAACAATCGAACCATGAGCTTGAAAGCCGTGTGCCTTAGCACACTGGTCCTTCTATAAGGGCTTATCATATCATGATCATGTGCATTCAATAAAATCATGGGACGCTTGCATATTTAAATTTTGTGATCCTTTTTCCTTCTTTCTTCGCCTTCTAATAGCTATGTTTTTTCTTCACACATACTCACATAATTAACTTGCAGATTCACATACACTCTGGATCCAGTCAACAACGATTCTGCTATTGCCCGTCATGACTTTGAAAATCCGATCTACCAAACTGAGGACGAAAGTGAGGAAGATTGTGAAGTGCCAAGAGAACTTGCAAGGCTGCTAGAACAAGAAAACAAGGCCATACAGCCTCACGAGGAGCCAATTGAGGTCATCAACTTGGGCAGCAACGAAGAAAAGAAAGAAGTCAAAATAGGGGCTGATTTAGAACACAGCGTCAAGCAAAGACTGATTCAAATGCTGCGAGACTACGTCGAGATATTCGCCTGGTCCTATGAGGATATGCCAGGCCTTGACACGGACATCGTAGTTCATCGCCTACCAATCAAAGAAGGTAGCACTCCAGTCAAACAGAAACTACGAAGGAGTAGGCCTGATATGTCAAAAAAGATCAAAGACGAGGTTGAAAAACAGTTCAATGCCGGATTCCTAAAAGTTGTAAGTTATCCTCCCTGGATAGCTAACATCGTCCCTGTACCTAAAAAAGACGGGAAAGTCAGAATGTGCGTGGACTACAGAGATCTGAACCGGGCAAGCCCCAAAGATGATTTCCCTTTACCACACATCGATGTACTGGTTGACAATACCGCACAATGCAAGGTATTCTCCTTTATGGACGGATTCTCAGGGTACAATCAAATCAAGATGGCACCCGAAGACATGGAAAAAACAACCTTCACAACACCCTGGGGAACCTTTTGTTACAAAGTAATGCCCTTTGGTCTGAAAAACGCAGGAGCGACCTATCAACGTGCAATGGTATCGCTATTTCATGATATGATTCATCAAGAAATAGAGGTGTATGTCGATGACATGATTGCGAAATCCAACACCGAGGAAGAACATTTGGGTCATTTACACAAGTTGTTTGACAGACTCAAGAAATACAAGTTGCGACTGAACCCAAATAAGTGTACCTTTGGAGTAAGATCCGGCAAACTCTTAGGTTTCATCGTCAGCAGCAAAGGTATTGAGGTTGATCCCGCCAAGGTTAAAGCCATTCAAGAAATGCCTATACCTCGTACCGAGAAACAAGTCAGAGGATTCTTGGGACGTCTAAATTACATCGCCCGATTTATTGCCCACATGACTACTACTTGTGTGCCGATCTTCAAACTGTTGAAGAAAGATCAAGTAGAAAGGTGGAATGACAAATGCCAGTTAGCCTTTGACAAAATCAAAGAATATCTCCAAAAACCTCCAATCTTGTTGCCACCTGTGGAAGGCAGACCTCTGATAATGTACCTAACTGTGTTAGAAGACTCAATGGGGTGTGTACTAGGACAACATGACGAATCCGGCCGAAAGGAGCACGCAATCTACTATCTTAGCAAAAAGTTTACCGATTGTGAAACAAGATACTCACTACTCGAAAAAACTTGTTGTGCCTTAGCTTGGGCAGCTCGCCGACTAAGACAGTACATGCTAAATCACACCACTTTCCTAATCTCCAAGATGGATCCCATCAAATACGTGTTCGAAAAACCTGCTCTCTCTGGAAGAATAGCGAGATGGCAAATGATCTTGACAGAATATGACATTCAATACACTTCACAAAAAGCAATCAAAGGAAGTGTGGTAGCTGATCATCTGGCTCATCAAGCAGTGGATGATTATCAAGCATTGAACTTTGACTTCCCAGACGAAGACATTATGCTAGTCAATGACTACAAACAACCAGGACCAGAAGAAGGATCCGAGCCAGGATCCCGGTGGACTATGGTTTTTGACGGAGCTTCTAATGCACTTGGCAATGGCATCGGAGCTGTGATCATTTCCCCCACAGGAGGTCATACACCATTCACTGCCAGGTTATGCTTCAATTGCACTAACAATATAGCCGAATACGAAGCATGTATTCTGGGTCTTAAAGCTGCAATCGATCTAAGAATCAAATTCCTAGAAGTCTACGGAGACTCGGCCTTGGTAATCTACCAAGTCAAAGGGGAGTGGGACACGAAGCACCCAAATCTAATTCCTTACAAAGAACATGTGCTGAGTTTGATTCTTTACTTCGAAGAAATTACTTTCGAACACATCCCACGCGAGGAAAATCAACTAGCTGATGCTTTAGCTACCATGTCATCCATGTTCAAAGTCAGGTGGGACAACGAGGCGCCTATGATCACCATCTACAGGCAAGATGAACCATCCTATTGCAATGAGATCAATACCGAAGGAACCGAGGAAAAACCATGGTTCCATGAGGTAAAAAGATATCTCGAAGCTCAGGAGTACCCTGAAGGGGCATCCATTAACGACAGAAAGTTTCTAAGGAGATTTGCTGCCAAATTCTTTCTAAGCAATGGAACCCTATACAAACGCAACCATGACTCGACTTTACTTCGCTGTGTAAACAAGAAGGAAGCGGAACAAATCATGGAAGAAATACACAATGGTACCTTCGGTACTCATTCCAGTGGACATACAATGGCTAAAAAGATCCTTAGAGCAGGTTATTACTGGTCTACCATGGAAACAGACTGCCATCATCACTCCCGAACATGTCACAAATGCCAGATATACGCTGACAAAGTACATGTACCTCCAGTTCCATTAAGCGTCCTGACGGCTCCTTGGCCTTTTGCAATGTGGGGTATTGATATGATTGGAGAAATCAAACCTACTGCCTCCAACGGACATCGCTTTATCCTGGTCGCTATTGACTACTTCACAAAGTGGGTAGAAGCAGCTTCATTTGCTTCTGTTACCAAGCATGTGGTGGCCCGGTTCATCAAAAACAATCTCATTTGTCGGTATGGCATCCCTGAACGGATTATCACGGACAATGGCACAAATCTAAACAACAGAATGATTACTGAACTTTGCACACAGTTCAAGATCAAACATCATAATTCTTCTCCATATCGACCAAAGATGAACGGCGCGGTGGAAGCTGCCAACAAGAACATCAAGAGAATCATACAAAAAATGACAGTAACCTACAAAGACTGGCATGAGATGTTACCTTTTGCTCTTCATGGTTATCGCACATCTGCGCGTACTTCAACAGGGGCAACTCCATTCTCCTTAGTCTATGGTATGGAGGCAGTTCTTCCAATTGAAATTCAGATTCCTTCCCTAAGGATTATGAAAGAAGCCAATCTAGACGAAGACGATTGGATTCAAACACGGTTGGACCAGATAAACTTGATTGATGAGAAAAGGCTCGCAGCTATTTGTCATGGTCAGCTATACCAAAAGCGTATGATCAAAGCCTTCAACAAAAAAGTCAAAAGTCAAGCATACCAAACTGGTGGCTTGGTTGTCAAACGCATCATCTTACCACAAGGTGATCCCAGAGGCAAATGGACTCCCACCTACGAGGGACCATTCATAATCAAGAAAATATTCTCCGGCGGCGCCATGTTGCTTACCACCATGGATGGCGAGGATTTCCCACACCCTGTGAATGCTGACATAGTCAAAAAATACTTCTCTTAAAAAGAAAAAAAACAGCTCGCTAAGTTGAAAACCTGAAAGGGCAACTTAGGCAAAAATGAGCGTCTCGGTGGATTGAAAACCCGAAAGGGCGGTCCAGGCAAAAATCAGAGACTAAACAAATACTATCCCGGTAGGCTGAAAACCTGAAAGGGCGGCCTAGGCAAAAGTTAGGGAATGAAGCATACAACTGTGTTCCGTTCAGCTGCCTACTCACCATCAAGATTCAACACCTCAAAGACACCGATCAGTCTAATCACTTTCTTCCAACAAGTGAGGGATGAGATGCTCGAAGACAGATTGGCAATAGCAGAGTTGAAACTTGACTGGATCATTTTCACATAGCTATTTATCTTCATAAATATTTTTCAAAACTTTCTGACAGTTTCCTACTTCTAGGATTGTTGTCTCCCTGTGCTAACCCGCCTATCATGGCTCTTTTCAATGCAGCTCTTTCAAAAATCACTATTTTCACTTTTTCTGTTTTAAATACGTAAGCGTCCCAATGATAATTTTGAATGAACATATGCATTTGAATATGATTGATGTTTACCAGGAAAAACAGGAATGGCGTTCAGGAAATGTCCCGATCATCTGGACATCATTCCATCAGAAGGAAATCACCAAGAGAAACGCATTTCTCAGCAAATTCCTCAAAAAGATTTTCTCTTCAAAAGAAGTCTTATTCCCCAGCAGGTTTGTTCCAGATTACTATCTTCAGAAGGTGTGATCCCCGCACCCGGACTTGGTCAGATAGTGCATCGGAGGATTATGCATCTTCCTCATTCCCATTTGAAAGGGCATCAGAACTTCCAGTTACCTTTGGTTACCCAAGCAGTAGTCAAAGATCCTTCAACGGGATACCCGGGTTCTCAAAGAATTTCCCCAGACGAGGGTACTCAAACAAGACAAAAGATCATCAACGATCACAATACATTCATGTCCAGCTGACTAGCGGGAATTTATTTTTCCAATTAGAAGCTTGACATCACATTCACATTCACATTCATACATTCATACATTCATACACTCATACATTCATCATATTCATGCATCATGCATACGCATGTTCATACACAGCATAACATGCATATTTCTCCGGGAATATCTCACATTTACATGCATCATAAACATTGCATATCACTAACTTGATTTTTCAGGTAGGCAGATATCTTCAACAAAGATGTTCTCAATCACACGCCGTGTTCACCTGAATTCCATGAACGGTTCTCTCAGATATAATCAAGCCGAAGATTCATTCTGATCACTTACCAACTCAAAAACAAGCATCACAGATCAAAGTTGATACCTCAGACGGTTCCAGAACGATCTAGCATCAAAGATCTAAAGCGATACCTCAGACGGTTCCAGAACGATCTAACATTGCAGATCTAAAGCGATACCTCAGGCGGTTCCAAAACGATCTAGCATCACAGATCTAAAGCGATACCTCAGACGGTTCCAGAACGATCTAACGTTGCAGATCTAAAGCGATACCTCAGACGGTTCCAAAACGATCTAACATTACAGATCTAAAGCGATACCTCAGACGGTTCCAAAACGATCTAACATTGCAGATCTAAAGCGATACCTCAGACGGTTCCACAATGATTAACTTCCAAAATCTAAAGCGAAAAACTTTGGACAAGTTCCGTAACGATTCTCTTCCAAGACTTAAAGCGGTAACCTTGGACGGTTCCGAAACAGTCAACACAAAGACTTTCAAATCCTTCATCAAGATATAATCAATGGATTCATTCTGATGAACAAACCCTCAACCCATCTTCCAGGTGGCATCTGAAAGCCCATCTCAGGTAATGTTTCAATCTGCCAACAACATTTCGCAGACGACATTCAAAGGCCACTTCCAACATCTCTTCTGATCAAGGTAAGTGCAAATTTTCAGGGCATCTAAATATTCAATCATCTTCTACCTTCAGATTTCATACAATCTCTTCAGGTTTAAGAAGATTGAATAGGGGCAACTGTTATACCCCAAAATTTGCCCACACATTTTTCAAGAAAACTCCAATCTAAAAATTAAGGGTCTCATATAATCATGGATTTTTATTTCAACAAATATCCTGACATATGAAATACTTAGTTTTTAGAATCTTTCTTATACAGCAATTTGGCTTGCAGTTGAATTTATTCTTACGCAAACACCAAATACTGTTTATTACTTCACACATGCTATTTATTTATTTACAGATAAATAGTACTGACACAATTGGTACAGAGTTAAATCTTTTTGCAGGCGCAGAATCAGGAAGCTCAGACTGTACTGGTAACAAATAGATTATTATTATCTTTTGTTTCCCACTAATTGTTGTACTATATTCCAATATTTGCAAAAATCTTTTCAAATCTCTTTTTCAAAAATCAAATCTCTCCTTTTCCCAACACTATCTACACTTTCTTTCAAATCTTACTTCCACTCAAATTTTCCTTTTGTACGGAATCACATCATTCCCCAACGTCTCTTTCCTTCTTTCCATTCTATAAATATCTCTCATTTTCTTTCATAAAATCTCACATCAAATTCCAATTCATCTTTCAAATTCCTATCTCATATCTATTTTCTCTTCTTCCCTAACAAGAATGGCAAAGTGGATAGAGACACTGTTTCTTACAGTCATCACCATTGCTACGGTGATCATGACTTTCTTCTGCCTGCATAGTCCTGAGGAGTGTGGACCTGCAATAGTTGCACTCCCAATCATCTACATGTTATTGTTCATAGCATGGGTCATTAATCGTCATTCTTAAAATTTGCCGTATTTCTTATTTCTTAAATGTACCGTTTATTCGTCGTACTGTTCAATATAGTATGTGATATTTGTACTGTCAGTATTAAATGTTGTACTATTTGTCATAATATTGCTTAATTACTAAGATAATATTTTGTGTGTTTTCTGCCAGTCAAATATTCCTATTTCTGTGCATTAAATGATTTTCAGGGTTATTATCGGTAATTTTGCCCGCATACCGTAAATATTAGTTATTTATTATGTCTGTGTTTTTCTAACAAGTCATGTAAATAAACTTTCATTTTTCACATAAAACAAAAACAAAAAAAAAACAACAAAAAAGAAAATTAACTTTGACTGTTGATTTTTCACTCTAACTGCTGCATCAATACCTGGACAGTCAGTTGACAGCCAAACTGCTGGCAGTACAATTCTCAGTGTTTTGTACCATCAATCAAATCAATCTTACACAATTCAAATTTCCAAGATTTTTGTGTTAGAGGTCTTCTGAATATCACGCGATTAGCAGAAACTCAGCACTGCACAAAAATCAGGTACGCTTAACTGTCTCCTACACAAACAGTCCCTAATCAGGGTTTTTCTTGTTTTTACAGGAGCAACAAGTTTTTGAGAGCTCAAATGGATTTCATACACATCCATATATCTCAAAGTACCATCATACAAATTTTCAAACTTCAATTCACTCAGACGCACCGTCAGCAGCTCAAACAGTCAACAGACGACCCGTTTGACCAAAAAAGTCAACAGACAGTCAAAAATGAAATTTTTTGTCAAAGTCCATATTTTGTCAAAGGATTCATCATTTGATCATTGGATGATCATAATTCATCAAGGAAAGATCAAAAATCAACAAAACCCTAAGATTCAAAATTAGGGTTTTTGCCTGAAAAGTCAACTCAACTTTGACTGATCATAACTCTCTCATCCTTCATCCAAAAAATTCAAACCAAAGCTTGTTTTGAAGGAAATTCAATTATCTTTCAAATGCCATTGATCCCATGGTCATTGGATTCACCATTTGAAAAATATGATCAAAGACATTACAGGTCATTTTCAAAGTCAACAAAAAGACACTTTTTTCAAAAGGACACACAAGGAGCATCAAAAATCATTTTGACATGAGACCAAAGACATTGGTTAGAGGACTCTTTGAGGTTTCCAAAAAGTGCAAGATCTCCTTCATATGACAAAAATTGAAGGATTTACACCTTGTTGAAGTTGGCTAAATTTTGGGAAAATGCATGAAATCAACATTGCTCAAAAATGTATTTTTTCCAAATGGGGCCAAGTTTTCAGCATTCAAACATCATTTCCATGATGTTATGGGCCTCCCACGACCAAGACTAAGCCCACACCATTTTTATTCATTTTTTGCTTGATTTTATCTTATTTTAAGAATAAAATTAAAAGGAAAATGGATGGATAAATGGTGGCTTAATTTCTAAGCATGACTCATCAAAAAATAGTCAATATTCTGCAGCAAAGAAGATTCAATGAAGGCCTAGAGCAAGAGTGTGTAGAAATCAAGCAATGGTTGCTTAAAACTTAAGTTTGAAAGCCAAAATTTCAACAAAAGCCATCAATGCTTCTTAGCTTCAAATTTAAGCACATCTTGGCCTATAAATAGCTCAAGATATTTCAGCAACAAGGAGGAGCCAAGAGAGAACGAAATCATAGCCCAAATACAGCATAGAAATATCATAATTCTCACAAAAATTTCCAAAACTTTGTAATTTTCATTTTCATATTTCCAATCAATATCAATACAAAACAATCATTCAAATCATCCTTTGAGGTCACATAGAGTAAGATTGGTGCACTAAACAAGTCCCTTAATACTCTAAACACGTGTATCATAATCTTCATGCTCATAACTTCATAACTTTCGTTTTTCCAAATTTTCACGTGAAACAACTTAATCTAATCTTTGATTTAAGTTCCTGACATCATTTAGAGTAGATTCAATGTAGATCATGCAAGGTTTCACGCCTCTAACACCTTCCACCATTGTTGGGTGTTTAAACTTGAGAAGCTTCGAGTTACATCTTCCATGGACTTTTAGCAAAAACTAATGACACTAATGAATTCAGAGGGTCTTAATTAGGCTACCTGGGTTGTTTGCAAGAATTTATTTCCTTGTTTTTGCAGGTTTTAAAAAGCATGAAAAAAGAAGCGAAATTCGCAGGTAAAGTCGCAGCTGTTTCTGAAGCAAAATCCGCAGGAAATAGGTTAGGGATGATGAATAGTGCATGTGGAAAGTTTGACCGCTCGCGTGGCACTTTCCCTTACTCTCATTCGCTGGTCAATTGCACGTGGGTCCCAGTCTGGATAATATATTCCTCTTGAATTCAGCGCATGTCACCCATCATAAGTGATGTTCCCTCACCATCTGGACCATCTGATCTCATTTATGACTCATCCAACGCTCCAGATCACGCATGCACACCATGCTCCCTCACAAACAACCACACAGGATCAGTATCCTTTATTTCTATTTTATTTTCTATTTTTATTTTAATTTCTTTGTTAAATTAATTAAAAATAGTTTTAAAAATCCAAAAAATACACAAAAAATATTTTTAGACTTCTAAAATAATATATTATTTTCTGAAATAAAAATATTTTATTTTCTTCAAAATTTCAATATTTTGCATAATTAATTAGTATATATTTATATATTTGCTTTTTAATTATTCCAACCAATCAAAAATCATAAAAAAAATTGTTCTTTATATAAAATATTGTTTATATATTATAAACTAATTTTGTAAATATTTTGAATAATTTTCTTTTTAAGTTTTAATTATTTGTATAATTATTTGCATAATTATGTTTTAATTAACTTAAATCAACTTCAAATCAATTTCAAAAAAATCCAAAAAATTAGTTTTGTTTTAAAATTAATTGACAAATATTTTGTACATATTTTAAACTTAATTTCTAGGTTTAAATCTATTTTCATCTTTTTTCTTCATTTTAATTTAATTAATCATGCATTAATTATAATTAAAATAAATCATAAAAAATCCAAAAACATGCCTTTTATTTTTCTTGCAATTTAAAATTCCTAGATAAATGTATAGGATGTCAAATTCATGTAAATAGGCTAGTTTACATTTCCTGCACAATCGATGTAATAGCGTAGATTTACTTTCCGCACTTTACATTTCCGCATTTTAATTTCCAGCACATATAAACTGCGTGTATGTCAAAGATAAAATTGAACCGTTAGATCACTAACTTCAAAGATAAATATCTGAATCCAATCACAATCACACTTGCACCTCTTCAGGTAATCCCTTTTACAATCTTTCAAAATCAAAGTCAAAATTCCACTGTTTTGAGTACAAAATCGAACCTTGCTTTTATATCCGGTGAAAGGATAGATTTTTAAAGGAAATAGGATAAAGACCTTACAACTCAGGGTAGACCTCCTAGTTTGCTTGCTCAAATCAAAACAAACAAAATTCTCATACACTGTTGATTTTTCAAAACTTTCAAAAAAGACAATACTTTGTATACATCCAAACACGGGTTATTACAAAGTTAACGTTCTTTTCAAAACATCTTTCGAAAGATAAACAAGCATTTTGTATACATCCACACACGGATCATTACAAAATTCAAATTACAAAAGTATTTGAAACCACATATGAGCAATTTCAGAGCAATTGAAAAGTGATCGAAAAACAAGTGAGCTAAGCAAACTTAAGAGCCCATGGATAACCATGGATACAAAGGGTGCTAACACCTTCCCTTTGTATAACCTACCCCCTTACCCAGAATTTCTTAAAGGTCTTTTTTCTGTTTTTTTTATAAACCTTTCCTTAATTGGATAAAATAAAAGGTCGGTGGCGACTCTGTGATATTTTCAAAAATGCGAAAGCATTAAGCGACAAAAAAGAGTCAGTTCACGTATCTCTACAGATCAGAGGTATGGCCCGGTATTAAAAAAAAATCGGAGGTCCACAATTGTCTTCATGAATGATAACGGGCATATATCTTTTCTTTCCTTTTAAAATCTTCAAAACAATTAATTTTAGGTCAACTAATCAATTGGTGCATGAAGACAATTGATTGGCTCGTTAATTCTAACTATAAAAATTTTACTTTTTTGTGTCAAGCTCTAGCCTATAAATAGAGGTTCTTTCCAGAATTGTGAGCTCTCATATGAACAGACCTTTTATTTTTTAAAAAATAATCAACATTTTACTATCAATTATTATTATTAAAAAAATTATTCCTAGAAAAAATTTAAGATAGAAAAAGATTATTGACAAAGATTATTGATGAAGAAATTTTTTCATGTGCTTTCTAGAGACAAAGCTACTTCTTCAGCTAATCTAGAAGCATCAAAAACTCAACATCCAAGTGACACTATTAAAATTCTTGATTACGAATTGTTGGAAATGAATCCTGGAATTAAGCCTTTAATCTAAAATGAGAATCCATTTGCATATTATGTGCATTGTCTTTCCCAACAACTTCAATTGGCACTTGTTACATGTGTGCTCACAAAGATGTTTTTTTTTCCGGTAAGCTAAATATACTTGTTAACTCCATATGATCTTCTAACAAGAGACAAGAATTTCTTCAGGACAAACAAGTAGCTCAATTTGCTAAATTGATTGAAGAAGGTCAGATAGAGATTGGTAGTGGATTAAATAAAGAATCATTTGTTACTAGAGCGGGTGACACTCGTTGGGTTCCCACTTTAGGACTCTCATTAGTTTGATGAATTTGTATGGTGCCATTATTGAGGTACTTGAAGAAGTCATGAAGGATACATCATTTGAAAAATATGGTGAAACTATGCTTTTGCTAGATGTGCTTCAATCCTTTGATTTTATTTTCGTTTTATATATGATGGTTGAGATTTTACAATTTACAAATGATTTGAGTGTAATGCTACAAAGGGTGATCAATATCTTTTGAATTCTTTGTCACTTGTCGATGCTACCAAACAAGAATTACAAGGAATGAGGAATGATGGATGGGAATAACTCATATATATAAGGTTATGGAAATTCGCAATAAGCATGATATTGACGTGCCTGATATGGATGAACCATATGTGCAAGGGAAGAAACTTAAACGACATGCTACAACTTCTAGTGTTTCTAATTTGCATTATTATAAGCATGATTGTTTGTTTAGGGTTTTAGATTTACAATTGCATGAGCTCAATTCTAGGTTTGATAAATAGAATACTGAACTTTTACAATGTGTCTTATGTTTGAGTCCATCATCACCATTTGATGCTTTTAATGTGAAAAAAATATTGAGGATGGTTGAACTTTATCCAAATGATTTTGTAGATTTGCCGAAAGTGGTGTTGCGACATCAGATCCAGAATCATGTTAGAAATGTTCGATGTGCCCTAAAATTTGCAAAGTTAAAAGTAATTTCTAATATTTGTGCAAAACTTGTGGAAATAAATAAGTGAAACACATTTGATATGGTTTATAAGCTTCTGAAGTTGACTTTAGTCTTATCGGTAGCAAGTGCAGGTGTGGATGTTTAGAATGGGTTTTTATAGCTATGAAGTTTGTGAAGAGTCAGCTATGTAACAAAATGAGTAATTAATAGTTAAATGATCGTCTTGTAACTTTAATAGAAAAAGATGTTCTTGGAACAATTAACAATGATGTTATTTTAACTCAGTTTTAAGAAATGGATAATAGACGATTTTCATTGTAAATGTATTTCATTAAATATTTTTATTTCTTATTTTCAATATAATTTAGTTTATACTTTCTTTCATGTTTAGCCACACCAATATGTAATGTCTGGATCCGCCCCTGCTTGGTTTACAATAGATTTTCTTTCCTTTTCCATACTCTTATTTTATTTTCAACGCTTAAGGCCTATTGTCTCCACTAGCTCTTTACCACTTCTCTGAGGTGGATTTTTAGTCATGCTAGATATTTCTCCATTAGTTTTTGAGTTAATAGCATTAAAGAGTTGTTCAACTTAATGAAGTTGCATTTCTCTAATACATTAAGGGGGATAACCCCAATACAGTTTTGTTGGTTGTCTCCTATGCTTCCGTTTCGTTTATAATTGTTTATTGAGTCTCCTCTTCAATTGTACATCTTTGGATTAAGTTTTGAATCCATTCGCTTTAGCATACATGATTCAAGTGTTTGCATTTGAGTATGATCATTGTGTTTTAATTCAATTGGTTGAGTTAATGGAACAAGAACCATTTTTTATGTTGGTTCAAGTTATGTGGGAAGTGGAATATCAAATTATTTTGAAAAAGTTAAAATTAAGTTGTATTGTGTGTAACTCAAATCATTCATAATCTATTACTCAAATCAAATCAAACAAAGGAAAACATGAAGATTTTTGTATATGTGACTCGAATCACAACTTTCACTTGATTCGAATCATGCAACATTATGAATCAAATCACAAGTTATCCATTATTCAAATCATAAAGTTCTTGTTAGCTACTGCCTAATTTGATTCGAACCACCACTTACACATGACTCGAATCACACATTTTCCTGTTGGGCTCTGTCCAAATTGAGTCGTATCAGGGTTTCTACATGACTCAAATCATGACCTTTCATGACTCGAGTCATAGATATAACTTAACTCAAATCATATTAAATGGGTCACTTCTTTTATGTTGATCTTATTCTATTCTACTTGTTCACTTGACTAAAATCAAAAAATGTTCTTGACTCGAATCAAACAACCATTTTCACCTATTTTTGTGCTTAATCTCCCACACATATAAATCCTTGTCATCTAATATTTTTCACAACGAACTATATAACAACAACTTCCATTTATGAAAACTTAAATCTCTTGCAAACGAAATTCTTTCATATGCAACCTCATGTTTTGAATTCGGGTCTTGATTGAGAAGATGTGTAATTATTGAGGAAGACTTGCCTTGAAACTAACATTTTTTTAAAGGATGTGTAAAGTTTTTTAGGAAGCTTGCAAGATTGTGGTAGTTGTGACTGGTTGTGACAAATTCCAGTGAAAAAAATGAGGTTTTTCTCTCCATGTTGACCTTGGTATTGTTGTGTGGAAGCCTACAGACAAGGTAAGAGTTCTTCTCAATCTTTTAACAGTTCATTGCTCAAGAAATCGATGGGATTAATGGGATTTCCACATACGAAAATTTGGAGCAAATTGGTGAAGCTGGTAGATTCAAGAAGTGAGAATCGAGTAAAAATTTTGCAGAGAGTTCGGCATCAAGATTGTATACAATGTAAGATCCATATAGGAGATTTATTTTCTCAACATTATTATGAATTATGTGATTGTATGAACTAGTGTAATATTTGTCAAAACATATTGGAAGAACAACTTTCAATGCGAAACTATTGAAGAGTGGAGTAGGCTCCTGCAAGGTCGATAGAGTCGAACAATTATACATTCCAGTGTTCTCTCTCTATCTGTATCTCTCTTATTTTAATTTTCGTATATTAATATTATTGTATGTATAGGTAATCATTTCTTAGTGTAGTTTATCTTTAATTCTTGTTGGTAGCGATTAATTATAAGTGTAGATTTTATTAGAATTGAAACCTATATGTATTTTAGTGTTGATTAAAATCTGCAAACTATGGTATTAGAAATTCAGTGTTTTAAAAACCGGACCGGTCATCGAACCGGTGAGGATACTGGGTCACTGGTTTATCGGTCGAACCACTGGGTCACTGGTCGAACTGCACGACCAAACCGGATTAAACCGGATAACTCGGTTGAATAGACCTGTCATTATATAGGTATAAAACCGGTCGAACCGGATGATTCAGTCTCTAAAAAAATATAACTAGCTTTTAAATTTTTTAAAAATATCATATCATAAATTCACATTTTCATAACTTAAATTCAAATTTTAAACAAAGGTATCACACATAACAAAATAGTAAAAAATTACAAAGTCTAATTGCAAACAAAGTCTAATTACAACATAATCTAAACAAAGTCTAATTACAACATAATCTAATTGAATAGTTTATAACAAAATAACTCCAATGTGTACCAAATTTAATTCAAAATAGAATCCTCCTAAAAAGAAAATCAAATAAAATTCAATATGTTTATGCTATTTAAGAAAATTTATTAGCAAAGATAACAAATAGACAATAAAGTTTTTAATTTGTCACTAACGAAAAAAACTATGTGAGAATGCTATTTAAGTAATACGCTACTAAATATATTTAAAAAAAAGTTTAAAAAAAAAATTTAAAAGAAATGTTAAAAAAAAAGTTTTAAAAAAAAGTTTAAAAAAAAGTTTAAAAAAAAAGCAATTAAACCGCCGGCTTTTCAGTTTTATCGATTTCCACCGGTTTTATTGAATCAGACCGGTTACCTGGCCGGTTCCCGGTTCGACTGGTCCGATCGGTCGGTCCGGTTTTTAAAACACTAATTAGAATCCTATAATTATTGGATTTTGTAAAGAACGCATCTAGTATAATTTGTAAATTGTCAATTCATTATAGTTGATTAATTTTTAACACAAATATAAAGTGTTTTGGGAGACATATCTACTGAAGCAATAAACATAAATATAATTTCGTTGTCTCATAGTATTATGGGGTGGATTGAAATTTTCTCAAGATTATAATTTAAATAGTAATAGAAAATAGAAATATCTTCACTCAAACCTTTATATTTGTTCATGTAAGAAAACTAATAAAAAAATATTAATAAACACAGAAACCAGCGCCATTCTCATCACCGCCGTCCATCGTCGTCAATCATCAACGCCACTCAGCCATAGCTCAGAAATCATCGATTCACAATTCCGTTCGACTCATTAGGTATTTTCTTTTCACCTCTTATTACACTCGTTCTTCAATACCTAACTGTTTCACGCTTTTAAGATTTTCAATTGGAATTTCACATCTATATTTCAAATCCAACATTTCATGTTTTCGCTCAGTTTTAGAAGGAATTTCACCACCGCGCCATGCATATGATGTTTCTGCATAATTATCAACTGAGCTGGCTTGAAGCCGAAAATATTTTATAGATGTGTCATTCATTAGCTTTTTTCATAAGCTTTTTCTTACAAGTGATATGTCAATTGATAAACCCAAATTAATAAATTAATAAATTTGAAGAAGCTATAAATATTGCTTTTGATCCTTGTAGAAGTAAATCGGACGAGGCAGAATGAGCGATAGGCTGAGGATGAAGATGCACAGCCTCGATGACTTGCCCAATGAGATTCTGCTTCATATACTGTCATATCTTAAGATAAAAGATGTTGTTAAGACTAGTGTTTTGTCGAAACGGTGGAGGAATCTCTGGAAACACCTCCGCCATCTTAAATTGGATACCTATGAATTTAGTAAGCCAAGTTTTTTCTCTGAATGTGTGTCGGAGGTTGTTGCATCTCGTGGTATGGGCGATTATCCTTTACGTAGTCTGGAATTCAAACGTCATGGAGCTTTTCGATACGAGATTTTCACTGGTCTGATAAACCATGCTATGTCGAATGGTCTTCAGCAGCTGAACATAGGCGTCCCGAGCAATATTGGGTTGCCGTATTCTATTTTTTCTTGTCATTCATTGACCTCTATTTATATTTCTGTTTCAAGGTATGATATCAAAAAGAGAACCAGGCTGCCTAAGCTTCTTGATCTTCCGGGATTAAGAAGTTTGCGTCTTGAATTTGTTGGGATTCAGGCTGATGATAGTGGTCGTGCTGAACCCTTCTCGACGTGTACTAAGTTAACTGATCTGAACATTGATGAGTGTTTCTTAGTTTATCCTAGAGCTGTCTCCAAAGATAGCGAAGGAGTTCTCAATATAAACAATGCTACACTTTCCAATTTGACCATTAAGGATATTTTAACTCTTAAAACTATGAAACAGGAACCAGCTTACAAATATGTGATACATACGCCAAAACTCGTTTCTTTTACTGTAAATGGTTCTCCTTTCCGGGCATCGTCTGTACCAAAGAGGGTGAAGGTTGAGCTTCAGTCTTCCTCAATGATGTAAAATCAATACAATCGCCTCCAGATCTCTTCAGGTAACATGATGATAAGAGTGTTCCCTTTCTCTTGTCATACCATTGAATGTTTTGTATGTGTTTTCTGCTTCTGATTCTCAGTTATTGAAGTTACTAACGATATTTTGTTACCAATGTGAGCAAGGTCGTTATTATCTTCTTTTTAACCATTTCAAACTATTTTTTCAATGCACAACAAGTCATCCCTAGAATATTTTTTAAAAAAAATCAATAACCTCAGTTTTTTTAGCATTGCAAGTCTTCACTTTTTTAGAACAAGTTTTCACGCAGAACTAGAATTTTTTAACAGTTGCTTTGCTACCATAAATTGATGAAGGCAATTTGCAAGCTAAATTCTTAGAAGTAAATTCCTGTAAGTGAATTAGTGCTTGTTTCTTTCTTTGTTTCTTTCATCCCTGCTTCCCTTGTTTGTCTTGTTGAGTTGCACATGGATACATTCTGAACACTTTGTTATATTCCTTTTTTGATATATGTTTTGTGATGTGTTTCTGATATATGTTTTGAGTGCTCTTGTTTTTAAAAATAATTATATGATTCCTACCTAAACTTCAAGAACTATTTAAGTAGTCAAAACGGATTAGGAGTAGAAAACATCAGGCTAGAACACAATTATTTGCTATTAAAGTATTCATGATCATGGTAGTCAGAATTGCGCTCCTGCTTGTAGGATCGCCCAATTCTACGATTCTGCTAAGCCTTGCGATTCTGCTGAGGGAAAATTCGATGGCAATCTTACTAAAATACGAGTTTTTTCCTCAGCAGAATCGGACTATCCTACGATCAGGATCGCGATTTTGACTACCATGGCTGTAGGGATATAATTGATTGCAAGAATAGGTTTCATTTGTTTTCATGCAGTAATATCAGGTGTTGTTATGATAAAATGATGTCCCTATTATTCATATATTTGGTGTTGACATGCTGCAGGTGACAGAAAAGTGGTTTTTCATTATCCTAAAGCTTATTGCTCTCCCGGTCCTATTTATAAGAGAAAGTTGATTTTTCAAATTCATTGAATAATCAATGTATCTGGTTCATTATACAAGTCTAGATAAATTAATTATTCAATATATCTAAAAAGTAAATTTTCTCTTATCAATAGGACTTAGGACCAGAGGTAGTAATTGAATATTGAGCAGAGCAGTGCATCTGATCTATTACTGGGAGGACTCACTGTCGATCAAACTTATAGTGATTAGTAGTATATATTCATGTTAGTGTTCAGTAAATGTCTTCAATTAAAAGGATGCATTGGTGTATTTATGTTATTAGTTGATTAATGTTTTTCTTGCGAAAAGTGTAAGAACAGATTCATTTATTTTGTATATTTGGTCTATTATCAGTAACTAAGACACACATAGTCAACACAAAGGGAAAGACTAATGAGGATTCACTAGCTTGCTTTAGCATACCTCTCAGAAATTATAGATTATTCTTCGTTAACTTTTTAAATGAATATATAATCATATTTATTAAAATCAATTCTTGGGCTTAAATATATTTAGTTTAAAAAAATACTTGTTGATTTTGGGTCCCCAAATTATTTTTAGTCAACACTCTTAATTCTTGTTTAATTCTAACATGTGACTAATGAAAGGTTGAGTTTTTAAGTGACGTATAAGGTTCCTGATTTTGTAACTAATTTTATAAATTGTTGATAATTAAATAATATTAAATGTGATTACTAGGTTGTTGTAATACCCACATTTTTCTAATTATGAGTACCACCTAATGGTTTGTGATTTGGTAGTAAAGTAATTAGAATTGTAGTCATAACTAGAGGCATTGTGATTTGGTAGTAAAGTAATTAGAAATGTAGTCATAACTAGAGGCAATGGCATGATTAGGAATTGGAAATTAAGTGCAAGGGCAATTGGGGATTTTTGTTAGGCAAGTATAAAACCCCATTCCATGAATCTCCCCACACTTTTGCTTCATTTCTTCTTACTTCACAACAAGAATTTTGAGGGAGTGGAGAGCAAGAGAAGAGAGTGAGGCGAGCTAGGGAAGGGAGAGAGGAGGAAGGTCTTGCTTGATCAACTTGTAATAATTCAATTGCATGTTAATGTTTTGAATCCTTGAAGAAGAATCGAGGTTAAATTGTGTGTAGGGGTGTACATGAGTCGATTTGGGTTGAATTTAGCCTAAATCATAACTCGACCCATACATTATATATTGATTTGGGTGAGGTAAAATCACCCACAATAATTGGATCGGTTTGGGTAAAACCATAAAGTTGTGGGTTGGATTGGGTTACCCAATTTTCTTTCTTCCTTCTATAATTATTAATGATGTGTCACATTTTTTCTTAATAAATAGTTTGACATATTACCTCTATTTTTTTAAACATCAAATGTCTATAGGCACGATAAGATTCATCATAAACATATTTGCAAAATTCAAAGTTACATTACAATAATATCTAGAGTTGCATAAAATACTTGTAACTTACAAGAATTAGCATCAAAATAATCAAAATGCGGCATCCTATATAAGTTAAAATAATTATTTATAAAATAAAAGATGTTCAAAAGATTGAAATAGAAGCAACCAAGATTAAAAACATCAAAGTCATCACTTATATAATTACAAAAAAGAGCCAAAAAATTGTCACTCAAAAATCCATGGGTTTTGTGGGTTGGATGTGGGTTTACCCATAACTCAATTATTTTGAAATGAGTTTTCATTTTTGAAAACCATATTCACCCAATAACCCAACCCAACCCACTTTTTTGGGCCGATTTGAATGGATTTTGTTGGGTCTGTTGGGTTTATTCAACCTGTGTACAACCCTAGTTGTGTAGATCATCAAGAGTCACTACCATTATCATCTAATCAAGGATGTATTAACTATTGTATTAATACATGCTTTAGGAAATTAGATGATATCACATAAGAGTGAGTGGGGTGATATGTTCTCAAATAATTTTTTTTTCTTATAAGGAGTTTAGATATGAAAACTTGATTGGATTATAAGTTATACCTAAAGAGAACTTGACTATCCAATATTGAGTATTGATTATGGATGTAAGAGTGAAAAAGTGAGCGAAGAGAAGAAGTCATATGAGATCTCCATGAATCAAGTGGTTACATTTGAAGGGTAAAAACAAGGGAGTTTTCAACACAAGATCTTAGAGGGAGGGTTCATACAGCCACAAAAAAGTGCAAATGATATGTCGATAGCTCAAGAGGTTAGAAAAATAGTTAAAGAGGCATTTGGAGAATCAAAAGATTTTGGATTTAAGTGTAAAGAATCATGTTTGTGGAGTGAAAATCTTAAAAGTAAAGAAAATGAAAGTTTTAAAGAATGATATATGTGTAAAAATGTTGAATCTTAGAAAAAGTATAAGTAAGATAAGAAAGAAATCAAGAAGGCGGTGAGTGAAGCAAAAACCTAAATTTTTGACAGAGAACAATCAGAGAGCATCATAGAATATTTTATAAAATAGTAACAATATATAATTTAAAAATATTATCGAATACAATAAAATATTTTAAAAAACTATTTAAAAAAATGTTAAGATAATTCAAAATTAACATCAAAATTTTAAAAATAAAATATGAGGTTGACTTGAGGTAAGAATAGGAGTAAGCTTTTAACCACAAAATAGAAAACTTCAACATCAAAAAAGAGTAAGAAATTGGATAGAAAATCTAAAGTTTTAATATTTTCTTAGGGATAATTATAAATTTTATAAAAAAAAAAAAATTGAGGTTAATTTCGTCAACATAATAAATTATATTCTAAATTATAATTTAGCTTCTCTCTCCTCCGAAAAACTCTAATTCAGGGGAAACAAAAATCACTCTACGAGGGATTATAATCCCTTCATCTTCCCTCTCATCCCCTCCTAAAATATTGAATCAAACACTCTTCATTTTAAATATTCTCTCCCCTTTCCTCCCTTCCCCTCCAAAAACCCCGACCAAATAGACCCTTAATGAGTGACATGATATTTCACCGGACCCTAACATACTTAACATCAGAGAAAGAGACTCAAGTTATTAATAATCAATTTATTTTTTGTCTGGAAAGTCGATCATGAAAGAAATCTATCTAATTCGATGTGTGATGGAGCGATATTAAATAGACGAACAAGACTTGCACTTAGTTTTTATTAACTTGGAGAAGACGTGTGATAGAGTGCGTAGAGAGATTTTGTGAAAAGTTTAATAGAAGAAAGAGGTTAGGGTTGCATATATTCGAGTTATCCAAGATATATATGAGGGGGTGTTGACTAGTATGCATACACAGGGTGGAGAGACAGACAATTTCCCCATTAAAATAAGAGTGAACTGAGGTTCAACCCTAAGCTCTTACCTTTTTACTTTAATGTTGAATGTACTCACAGTACACTTCCAAGAGATAGCTCTAAGATGTATGTTACTTTTTTGCAAATGATCTAGTTCTACTTGAAGAGTCGAATGAGAATTTAATGAGAGGTTGAAGACTTGGAGATGAGCCTTAGAAATATATGATTTTCGCCTAATTAAGGTAAAGTAAGACGAAATATATGAAATGTAAGTTTAGAAAAAAGAGAAGCTCTAACTAAGAGGTGAAAGTTAAAGACTATGTCATACTACGAGCCACGAAATATATATATATATATATTTGATGCGTAATAAAAACAATGGAGAAATAGAAGGAGATGTAAGCTATCAATTTCAAGTTGGATGGATGAAATTGAGGAAAGCCTCAAGGGTTTTATGTGACACAGAAGTAATGTTCAAGCTGAAGGGAAAAACTTATTGGACAATGGTAGGAACTGCGATGTTGTACGCGATAGAATGTTAGGCGGTTAAAAATCAACATGGGAATAAAGTAAGTGTAGCAAAGATAATGATATTGTGTTGGATGTGTGGTAAGACTAAATGGAATAAGGTTGGAAATGACAATATTATAGAGAGTATTGTGGTAGGACCTATGGTAAGAAAAGATGGTGGAAAAAATATTTAGGTGGTTTGATTATGTAGAGAGAAAATATGTAGATTATATTGTAAGAAGAATAGATCACATGGAGATCATTCAAACATCTAGAGGTAGAGAATGGCCTAGAAAAGTTATAATAGAAATTATTACGAAAGATCTTGAGATTAACGAATTAGATAGAAACATGGTCTTGAATAAAACATTATGGCAGAATTTGATTCATGTAGTCGATTTCACTTGGTTAGATAAGATTTAGTTGATGTTGTTGTATTGGAATTAGAATTCAAAACTTATTTTTTAAGTGTTTGAATTCAAGGGTGTGAATATTTCATATAACAGATGAAACATTTTCCTTTACTTTCTTCCATATTTGCTAATTTTGGAATTTAAAATTTAAATAGTCTCAAATTTTCAAAATTGTCACATTCTAAGAAAATTTAGTTTACATTCATGATTGTTTTGAGTAGTCATAACCTTTTTTTACATTATCCACCTTTATATCATGGATAAATATAATTTACCCAACACAATATAGTGAAAAATGCTAGGAAAATCATATTTTGACACCTAAATTTGGGACATCATACAGTATTCTTTGCTCATTTGGAGTGTTTATTATGTATTTTTGAATTTTGTGCAAGTGTATAAAACTAAGTTGTAAGTGAGAGATAGAGATAGTGACATATGGTGTTATATGCGGTGTCGAAAAAATTCGTGTTCAAATAACACCTCTCAAAATGTTAATAAGCACATAGACATGAGACAAAGACATGGATTTACATGTTCAAATTACATAATCAGAATACATGAAGAAGAGTGGATGATTTACACATTTTTTAGTGTAGAATCGGAAATTTGTTAACCAATGGGATAAGTGAAAGGAAAGAAGATTAATAGGTTATATGTAGTGTTTGGATTTTACAATTCGTACACTTACAGAACATATTTTAAATTCACGTATTGGAAATTTTAAGCGACCTCTCAAAATATTTATGGATTAGAAAAGAATAAGTCGTTCAATTTATAAAAAAATTGTATAAATGACCCAAAAGTTGGCGCAACCACCATTCTGCAATGAAATTTGAAAATTATCAAAACACTTGTTAGGTTGAAAATTTTAAAGGCTTTAATACACTTTTGATCCCCCTATTTAAGGTGATTTTGACTTTTGGTCCCCCTATTACAAAATCTAGCTTTCTGGTCCCTCAATTTTAATTTCCTTGAGATTTTTGTGGTCACCCTCCAATTTTGCTTATGTGTCCTCTTTATTTATAACGTGACAGTTTGACTATGGATCCATGTAATCAAGTCAGAATTAAAAAAAAAATAATTAAAAAACATTTTAAATATTTTTTACTAAACATAACAATTTAAAAATGTTATAAATTTAGAAAAACAAAAAGCCTCTTTATGTAATTATGTTCCCCCCCCAGTTCATGGTCTTCTTCACACCTTCAGGTCTCTTCACATATTCAACGTGTTCATGTTAAGAAATTGAAACTCATTATCATCTCCTTCGATTGAAGAACAATAAGATGTCGCAGCAGTCCGTTTTTAGCCATGGAAGTATATCTGCAAATAGTTCGAGGTACGAATGCAAGTGTGGTCTGGATGCTCCATTAATGATGATTTGGACAAATGCGAACCCAAATAGTTGTTTCTATGCATGTGGGATGTATAAGGTAGGTTTAATTTTATGCAATTTATTGCTCTTGCTATGATTTGCAATTTATTCATCTTCATCTCCATTCATGTTTCTAAATTCAAGGCTATAAGAAATGTCGTCACTTTGTTTGGTTGGATGAGGAGATTAATTATAAGGGAAAATAATTAATCTCTATATTATTAAAGAGCTTGAATGAAGAGAATGAGATGGTTAACTCCTACAAATTAAAGGAAAAAGAAATGAAGACGAAAGTGAGTATGTTGAAGAAACAATTGAAGTTCAACTGGATGTTGATTTTTGTTATGTTGTTTGCTTTAGTTGGTTCAACATTGATAAAATAGGTTCGAGGTGACTAGGTTTTAGGTTATGTTGCTATGTTGTTTGCTTTATGTTGTAACAAGTTATCCATGGAGATTGTAATGTGTTTCATGAATAAATGAATGAATGAAGCTGTAGCAATTCAGTTGGTTCAAGTTTTAAACATTGTATGCATTCTGTTGGTTCAAGTTACTGCATTATACTTGAAAATATTTGGACAACACAAGGCATGTAAACATTTCCTACATAATTGTGATTGCATAATTGTTGTAAACATTGTCTGCAATATGTTGGTTCAAGTTACTACATTATGCTAGAAAACATTTGAGCAACACAAGGCATGCATACATTGCCTACATAATTTTGACTACATAATGCTTGTAACATTTGGACAGCATAAGTTATAACATATGACATGTAATGAACATTTGTGCATAATGCTAACATATTACATTGGACAATATCTAGTTTTAACATTAACATAGTCACTTGACAGAAACATAAACAATTGACAGAATCTCTTGACAGAATCACTTGACATTAACCAAACTAAAATACTTAACATTAACCTTGTTTAAATATTAAGATACACATCACAGCCAAAATAAAACTCAAGTCACTACTTGAGTCAAATTGAAACTACTTAAGATACATACATTACATCCAAAATAAAACTTAAGTCACTATAATCCATACATTAGTTATCCTCTTAGTGATGTAATGTTTGATGTCTTCCAATAAAATGATAATCGGTTCATCCCTATGATCCAATATTGCCCTACTGAATGTTTCACACATGTTGTTCACCAGTAAATCATACTTTGTATAACTATTAAAGTGTCATTTTATCCAATGGCATGCAGAGACCTCTAATATATTTTTCCATGCATCTGCAATTAGTGCCTTCATTCTTTGCATTGCCCTCTCCCATGCTAAAATTATAGTTGCCCTAGCAGCTTCCCACATTACCTCTTTTAACTCCAACCCATGATACTTCTTCTTCCAATTGCCATATAAATGCTTTACACAAAATCTCTGCTCCACATTGCCACTAATGTAACATCCCATATTTTCTAAATTTAATTTAATTGGAAATTAAATTATTATTTGGAATTATTCAGTATTTTGTGGAATTATTTGGAAAGAAATATGAGATAGGCTATTGGGCCAAGTGTGGTGTTAGTAAAGAGGGGGTACTATGTTAGTAAAGCCTTTACTAATTAAAATGTTATGTTTCATAAAATAAGGAAAATTGGGAAATGAGGAAAAAGATTCAGAACGTGAAAAATGAGAAGTGGAAGAGAAGAGCTGAGGAACGTAAAGAGGAACCAAAGAGAAAGAGGACCAAAGATCAAGAACTCTTGGCAAAGGTAAGGGGGGACTCTCCGGTTATCATCTATTATCGTGTTCTTAGATAATAATATTGATTAGGGATGTTGTTGAGTCAATTGGATTATATGATAGATTTAGGGATTTAGTCGAATTGTATGATGTTTGATCCCTATGTTTGAATCCATGATACCTATGTTGTTTTGGTCCCAATTGATGCGTGATTGATGTATTATGAGGTGTTTTTCGTGTTGTTTGTGCATTCGATTTCCCTAGGTTCGTACTGGTATGAATTGGGTGTGTTTGGAATGCATAGGATGCTGTTTTCTGCAGGTTGGGGTTTCTGAAATCGCCGGTTCGCGCCGCGTGCACAGGGTTGGCGCCGCGAACAGGTGGGCAGAATGCCAGGAAATTGTGATACGCACAGGTCGCGCCGCGTACCTGTGTTGGCGCCGCGAAGGCGTACTTGTTTTCTCGTTTCGCGCCGCGTGCATAGGTTGGCGCCGCGAACGTGTTTGTGTTGTTCAGGTCGCGCCGCGAACCTTGGTTGCGCCGCGTGCTGTAACGATAGTTATCTCTTGGGAAAGTTAAATGATGTGTAACTTTCGAACCGTAGGTCTGTTTTTAGTGCCGTTTCGGGTACGACGAATCTTATGAGATAGCCTATGTTTTAAATGATGGAATGAGGCGTGAATCCAATTATTTTTTTAATATGATTTTATTTCTTGGTGATTGATGTATTGTACATATATGTGATGAGGTATGTTAAATACATGCTATGTTGAAATATTAATCATGTGACGATCTGTTTAATTGGATGATGTATTGTTGACATATATGATGAAATGTGACAATATATGATGTTGTTTTGAAAACATTACGATGTGAGGATTGTTGAGAACTATATGATGATGATTGATGAATTGTGAATATTAATATGCTGTTAATATTAATATGTTGATTGTGGTGAATGCATGTGAATGATTGAATGATGCTTGGACATGTACATACTTGTTTGTGATGATATTGGTGGGATGAAATGAGACGATGTTAAGCATCGGATCGGTGATGATATCAGTATGTGATATGTGTGCATTCATTCATAAATCATTTACATTGGATCCCGTTGATGAGTGGATCGTTGGTGACTAATTCCCATTGTGCGGAGATTAGTAAGCAGTCATCGTGTGCCCATGGGGGTGTGAGCGATGAGGTTAGTCGTGTGCCCATGTGGGGTGGGAGCGACTTGAAGGGCAGTATCGCAGAGAGAAGTCCTGTGAATATGATTCACGAATTTTGGTACCACATGCATAGTGTCAGTTCATACATATGCATACGTTTATAACATGATTGGAAGTATTCCAGTGTTATAAATATTGATGACGTGTTGGTTGTGTGTTTTGTTGAAATAATGTTGAGTATGCTTATCTGTTTGAAAGATGTGTTTTGTTGACATTTGTGTAAATGATGGATGTTCCTGATAATCTGAATATGATGAATTGGGTGAATAATATAACTATGATGTGTTGTTATTTAAGATGCAATAATATTTGTTAACTGTGATGAGACTCACCCTTACTGTTGACATTTTCAGATTGAGGATAGCTGCTTTCGACTTTGTGAGGATTAGCTCATAAGTCGGTGTATTAGTGTAGTGTCAGGTGTCATGCTCTGATATTGTAACACTGGGGGAACGTTAGATTAGAGTTTTATGATGATACTCTATCGTGTTGTTATTGTATTAGATTATGTGGGATATTGCATAGATGATGTTATGCTTATCCGTATGATGAATTTTCCGCTGTGTAAACATGAGATGTGTATGTATTATGACATATTGTTCCTTAGTGAAAGCATGATAATGAATGTATGATAATTTGTTTTAAACAGAATTGTGGCACCCTTGTTTTCATGTTTTACTCTGAAAATTATTTTATAAATTCCATGTGGGGTTTAGAAGGGTGTTACAATAGTGGTATCAGAGCAGGTCGGTCCGTCCGGCCAATTGTTGAGTCAGTTGAGTTGCACGACGGTTGAATACTGTCGGTATTTTTATTCCTTGGTATGCGACATGTGAGTGAATCACTGTCGGTGCTTGGTTGTTTGTTGCAGGTGTGGGATTGAAACAAGTGGGGGAGAAGCTTCGCTTCTCGGTTATGTTCCAGTTGAAGAAGATTAATTCAGTAGGCTGTTGTTGGAAACAGTGCGAGCGTGGTCGGAGTTTGTTGTTTCCCGAGTTGAAGGTGACTTGGAATTAAGACTTCACTGGGAATTGAGTTGGAACATCTTGAAGGAAGGTGATTAGAGGTAATTGACAGTTATTGTAAGAGAAGGAGATTGGAGAGTTGCGATGTGTCAGCTCTGCTGGTGTGCTGCGAAGATGTCAGTTGAGTAGCTTTAGTTTTCGGAAGAGATTCAGCTGCAAGTTTGCAAAGAGGATTGCTGTCGTAATGTTCCAGAAATCGTTTTTCGGTGATGAGATATGTCGCTCAAATTATAAGAATGTTTGGAAGTGAAGAGATATGATAAGGAGCTGTTTGGAATGTGATCGAGTTGAAGAGAATGAGTTTTGGAGTGAGATTTTCGTAAGCGAAACGCAGGAAAATTGCTGAATAGTCGCAGAACTTCGAAAATTCATAACTGGAGTCCTGGACACCCGAATTGAGTTCCGTTTGAAGCGTCGGAAAGCTAATGAGATGAACTTTGTTATAAAAATGGTTGCAACAGCTGTAAGATAATTAATTGTGACAGGACGACGTTGGTAAGAGGCGAAGTTACGGTTACTCTTGTTCTTATAACTAGACTTGTTTATTGGTACTGCACGGGGTGTCAATGTCAGTGTTGAATGGATCGAAGGAATAATTAGAAGGTTTGTTGAGGAGTAATTTTAAGAATTGAATTTACCAATTGAGGAGTTTTGGATATACCGTATTGAGCGTCGCTGCATGATGTCGGTGTTGGATTTTCGGACAACGATTGGAAAATTCATATCTTGAGTTCCGAGTGTCGGATTAATGTGCCGTTTGAACCTACGAGGATGAGGGATTGCGTTCTAATTTATGGAAGATTTATAAATACAGTAGAGTGACCCTATGAGGATAGGTTCTGAAGATGGTTATGGAAGTGTGAAACTAGTTGAATAAGAATGCCTAATACCGCGATTGTTTAAAACAGAATTGGGCAGAATATGTTATCGATGAATAAGTTGACGAGATATTCGATGATAAAGATGACTTGAGTACCGATGGATTTTAGTGAAGAGTGCATTAGTAGTAAAGATGGAATAAACTTTGGAACTCTTGGAATCGTATTTGTGATGGCAAAGTAACGATAAGTATAAAAGAAGAATTTTAAAGGATTCCTGACACCTATTGAATGTGAAGAAGACTTTGTTGAGATGTCGAGTGGAATAATAATTAGGCACGAAAGATGTCGTAAAATTTGGAGTAGGACCACGAGTTATGAATGTTGTCTTGGTCTTGCAGGTTAATTGTATGGTTCAAAATTCGAAGTGTTTAGTGATCATAAGAGTTGAAGTACCTCTTTGATCAGAAAGGGCTTAATATGAGGCAGTAGAGATGATTAGAATATATTTTTGGATTAGGATTTTGGTTTGAATTACCATCCTAATGAGGAAAATGTTGTGCTATTGTGTTGCGTAAGAAGTCCTTAAAATGTCGGTGCTAATGATGAATGAGTTGGATTTAATTGGACAATTTAGAGACTTGAGTTAGTATGTGAAGGCACTCCTAATAGTGTTAGATTGAGTGTGCTAGAAGATGACTAGTAGTGTTCTTAACAAGATTAGAGAAGGTCAGAAAGATGATGTTTACTTGATCGATAGGTTGACTTTGAATTACCAAAGTAAAGGCGGTGAATTCAGAATCGACGAAAATGATGTAATGAGGTTGAGTGATTGAATTTGTGTAACTGATGTTTTGAGCCTCAGAAGGATATTCTATAAGGACACCGTAGTGGATTATTGAACTATGACGATGTTAATGAGTTTGGGTGCAAACTCGGAAAATGGACACTATTATGTAGTAACGATGGTTTATGCTTAAATATGATTTTCAACTAATATTGACAAATTTAGGACTTGATCACCCTAAATCTCTTGTTGGTAGTAGATGGAATCATATAGAAGAGATAAGCTTGTTTTGTTACCTTAATGGTTTAAGATGTGATGAATACTAAGCCGTGAGAATAATCACTCACTATGTTGTGTGAACTTATGAAGAAGTGAATATGAAAGAGTGCAACATGGTGGATGATGACTTAAGACGGGTAATCAGAGTCGCGCAGCGAAAGTGTGATGTGGAGTAGTGTTATGAGTACTACTCGCGGGAAGTAAGGAATTAATATGTCGGAAGCCTACATAGAGAATATGTCTTGATCTATATGTTGGATTTAGAATCCAGTGGATGTAAGGATGTCGTGACGAAGAATTATGACTCTTTTGAATAATTGCCGAGAATGATGAATATGTTATTACGGTTGTACGTAGTTAACGAGTATGTATTCGGTGAAATTAAAACGAAGAGTTGATGCCACTTGATGCTCTAATTTGGTGTTGTTGTTAAGATTTATTGTAGATTTCCAGATATAATGAGGAATTATACCCTATGAAGGGAGAAATTGATTTAATTCTCAGAAAGAGCGAAACTCAATTTGAGTTGTTTTGTAAGAAATGGTGTATTGAGGCTGATGAGTGTAATTATAACTACTTGTGCGTACTCGTTCCGATGGTGAGAATGTTTTAATAGATGTAGTAACTCAGAAATTTGTTTTTGAGTGCGAGTAAGTATTACTGAGTGGTAAATTGGTACCATGAATGACGAAGAATGATCCTTGAAACGAATGAGTTAAGAGAGTCGGAATCGGGTAAAACTCAGAAATCTACTTGGTACAGATGATTGTGATGAGTAATCAGAGTAGTGCAGAAAAGCGGAATCTAACGTGCTGGATAATTGATGGTGTGACTTGAGGGGAGTCAGATAATTGGAATTCAATGGTATAGGAATATGAGTATTGAGTTTCTTGAAGGGAGTAGTTGGTGAAAAGTGTAAGTATTACCTTATCACTCAAACGGAAAAGTGTGTCTAAGGATGGTAAGTTCAGTAGATGGTATGCATTACTGCAGTGTTGATCCGTGTGATCATACTATAGATTGTGTAATTGTATTACTCGGCTGTTGAGCGTATTGTATAGGTTGTACCTCAATGTTCTGTTGTTGTTAACCTTTTTGGAACTATAGCGAGTGGTATACGTTTGGATAGTCAAATGTGACGTAAGAACTGGGATTGGAATGTATGAAACATGTTTCCTGTTGGTTATGTTGGATGGATTTTGAGGATTGACTGATGGTACTGTTAATTGGGAGCTGGAGAGTCGGGTGAAGGACTCTTATACGAGCTGGTTACTTGAGGTATGTTTTCGAGGACGAAAACTCTTTTAGTGGGGGAGAGTTGTAACATCCCATATTTTCTAAATTTAATTTAATTGGAAATTAAATTATTATTTGGAATTATTCAGTATTTTGTGGAATTATTTGGAAAGAAATATGAGATAGGCTATTGGGCCAAGTGTGGTGTTAGTAAAGAGGGGATACTATGTTAGTAAAGCCTTTACTAATTAAAATGTTATGTTTCATAAAATAAGGAAAATTGGGAAATGAGGAAAAAGATTCAGAACGTGAAAAATGAGAAGTGGAAGAGAAGAGCTGAGGAACGTAAAGAGGAACCAAAGAGAAAGAGGACCAAAGATCAAGAACTCTTGGCAAAGGTAAGGGGGGACTCTCCGGTTATCATCTATTATCGTGTTCTTAGATAATAATATTGATTAGGGATGTTGTTGAGTCAATTGGATTATATGATAGATTTAGGGATTTAGTCGAATTGTATGATGTTTGATCCCTATGTTTGAATCCATGATACCTATGTTGTTTTGGTCCCAATTGATGCGTGATTGATGTATTATGAGGTGTTTTTCGTGTTGTTTGTGCATTCGATTTCCCTAGGTTCGTACTGGTATGAATTGGGTGTGTTTGGAATGCATAGGATGCTGTTTTCTGCAGGTTGGGGTTTCTGAAATTGCCGGTTCGCGCCGCGTGCACAGGGTTGGCGCCGCGAACAGGTGGGCAGAATGCCAGGAAATTGTGATACGCACAGGTCGCGCCGCGTACCTGTGTTGGCGCCGCGAAGGCGTACTTGTTTTCTCGTTTCGCGCCGCGTGCATAGGTTGGCGCCGCGAACGTGTTTGTGTTGTTCAGGTCGCGCCGCGAACCTTGGTTGCGCCGCGTGCTGTAACGATAGTTATCTCTTGGGAAAGTTAAATGATGTGTAACTTTCGAACCGTAGGTCTGTTTTTAGTGCCGTTTCGGGTACGACGAATCTTATGAGATAGCCTATGTTTTAAATGATGGAATGAGGCGTGAATCCAATTATTTTTTTAATATGATTTTATTTCTTGGTGATTGATGTATTGTACATATATGTGATGAGGTATGTTAAATACATGCTATGTTGAAATATTAATCATGTGACGATCTGTTTAATTGGATGATGTATTGTTGACATATATGATGAAATGTGACAATATATGATGTTGTTTTGAAAACATTACGATGTGAGGATTGTTGAGAACTATATGATGATGATTGATGAATTGTGAATATTAATATGCTGTTAATATTAATATGTTGATTGTGGTGAATGCATGTGAATGATTGAATGATGCTTGGACATGTACATACTTGTTTGTGATGATATTGGTGGGATGAAATGAGACGATGTTAAGCATCGGATCGGTGATGATATCAGTATGTGATATGTGTGCATTCATTCATAAATCATTTACATTGGATCCCGTTGATGAGTGGATCGTTGGTGACTAATTCCCATTGTGCGGAGATTAGTAAGCAGTCATCGTGTGCCCATGGGGGTGTGAGCGATGAGGTTAGTCGTGTGCCCATGTGGGGTGGGAGCGACTTGAAGGGCAGTATCGCAGAGAGAAGTCCTGTGAATATGATTCACGAATTTTGGTACCACATGCATAGTGTCAGTTCATACATATGCATACGTTTATAACATGATTGGAAGTATTCCAGTGTTATAAATATTGATGACGTGTTGGTTGTGTGTTTTGTTGAAATAATGTTGAGTATGCTTATCTGTTTGAAAGATGTGTTTTGTTGACATTTGTGTAAATGATGGATGTTCCTGATAATCTGAATATGATGAATTGGGTGAATAATATAACTATGATGTGTTGTTATTTAAGATGCAATAATATTTGTTAACTGTGATGAGACTCACCCTTACTGTTGACATTTTCAGATTGAGGATAGCTGCTTTCGACTTGGTGAGGATTAGCTCATAAGTCGGTGTATTAGTGTAGTGTCAGGTGTCATGCTCTGATATTGTAACACTGGGGGAACGTTAGATTAGAGTTTTATGATGATACTCTATCGTGTTGTTATTGTATTAGATTATGTGGGATATTGCATAGATGATGTTATGCTTATCCGTATGATGAATTTTCCGCTGTGTAAACATGAGATGTGTATGTATTATGACATATTGTTCCTTAGTGAAAGCATGACAATGAATGTATGATAATTTGTTTTAAACAGAATTGTGGCACCCTTGTTTTCATGTTTTACTCTGAAAATTATTTTATAAATTCCATGTGGGGTTTAGAAGGGTGTTACAACTAATACCTTAAACAATTGGAACTAGTCCATGTCACATGTATGCAAACTCTAATTAGATGTAATCAAAATCAATCATAAGAATAAACGAGATATATAAGATTTTACCTTCTGTTGATCTGATATAAATACATAGGATCTTTGATTGAATCCTTTCAAATATTGAAGAAGAAGGTCTAAAAACCACTGCCATGAGTCTTTTGTTTAAGCTTCAACAACAACATATGCAACTGAAAAAATTTGATTATTACCATCCCTCCCTACTACTGCCATCAATTGTCCACCATAGTCCCCTTTCAAGAAACATGCGTCCAAACCATTAAGAGGCTACATGTCTTCGCAAAACTGCCTTGCAAGCCTCTAAACTAACATAGATCTTTTGTAACACATGGTTGCTATTACTTTTAGCATATTGTATTACAATAGTACTATTAGGATTTGATTCCAATAAATCTTGTAGTAGTTTCACTCCCCATCTCTCAATATATTCATCTATGAGGTCAGATGGTTTCATATGAGGACTTTGTCTAAGGATATTTGCAAACTTATTTGCAAACCACTTTGTCTTTGCACTCCTATTGTCTGCAATCCTGTGGCATGTATGATCTTCAATTAAACTCACTACTTGCCAAAACTAGTGACCAATCCTTTTACTGAATCTCATAAAAATTACAACCAACCATACACTTAATTACCATTCTTTTGGAATCATTCTTCTTAATGAAAACATTTTTTTGATTTTCCATGGCATAATCCTTGACAACATCCCTTATCACATATTTGTTTGTAAACATCAGCCCTAAATGAAACTTCACTCCCTCACCAGACATATAAGTGTGATACTTCACTCCCTCATCATCATCATTCCCTGGAGGTGTATATAAATGGTCTAAATCTTCACTCTCGTCGTGAACCATCTCAGCTTGATCGTTCTAGTTTTGGAAACTAGAAACCCCACCTAAAATCTCTTGGGGTAGTACCTTAGTCCATTCCATCTCCTCGGATTCTCTTTACTAAATTAAAACTCATTATCATCAAAATTACCCTCACTTACAACATAATCCTCATCAATACCTTCTTGCCCAGTTTCATTGTTAATATCAACATTAGAACCATTCACTTCTCCAACACCATCATTGTTAGTACCTAACTCCCCTCTTGCCCAAATTCACTTGCATCATACTAACATCTTCGTCAACACCATTGGCACTTTTAAAACCAGCTTTTTATACATCATCATCACCATCAATGTTAGCATCTAGTTCAATAGCATCCACAATATCATGAATTTCCACATTATGCTCCACATACACATCGATTACATCATATCATATTACAACTTTGGAAAGTTACAGTACATCCTGACCGTTGTTCAAGGGTCTTAGACCACGAGAAAAGCTATATCCAGGGTTCCAATACCATAAGCACTTTATATTCTTGTAACCCTCACATTGAATCAAATCCTCTAATTTCATGTATGACATGATCCACATCCCAACTCCAATTCATCTCAGAAACATCCCCCCTCATCATACCATTTAACAGGTTTCTCTACTAATCTTCCCATATGTTGTAATCCCAACCTAATCTTATTATTCTTAGTTATCCTGAGATATAGTTGACACAAAAAAGCTTTAAATTATCAGAAACAGACTCACAATGAGATAAAATCAGACAACATTATAGTGTGACCACAAGATTACATAAACAAAACAAAAGCATGGGGGATCACTGAATACGAATGAAGACACTTGCAAAAGAGACAAACAAACATATCTTACACAGTATTTGACTTCTTCGTTGCTTTCCCTTTGAGACCTTGAATTCGTCATCTTCGCAAGCACCAACTTTGGAACTCAAAAAACAAACTCTTATTGGTTGAATGTGCTTCGAAAAATGGAAATTCCAATGCGACAATGCAAGATGATGATTAAGAATCGCGAGTTTAGTTGAAGATTGAATCGATTTAGAAGGTGAAGTTAGTGAATGGGGATTATAGTTCTTGAAGAAGCATGAACTAGGTGGAAACGTGAACAATGAAAGGGGTTTTTGGTTTTTCAAATTTTTATAACATTAAATAAATTGTTATGTTTAATAAAAACTATTTAAAGTGTTTTTTAATTAAAATATTCATTTTATTTTTAAAAAAATCAGCCTGAATGACATGACACCATGGTCAAACTATAACCCCATAAATAAAGAGGACACATAAGCAAAACTGAAAGGAGACCACAAAAATCCCAATGAAAATGAAATTAAGAGACCAAAATGTTGAGTTTTGAAATAAAGGGGCCCATAATATAAATCACTCAAACTAAGAGGATCAAAAGCACATTTAAATCAATTTTAAATTAACATTAGTCACTAATCAAACAAGCGCGCAAATTTAATTTGCTAATAATAAGAGTCAATTTTCTTTTTTTTTTTAAACTAATGTGAGTTACGTTTTCCTTTTGCTTAACTTGTGTTTACATTATGATTTCAGTATTCTTTCATATAAAATCATTACTATTGTTGGTTTTCTGCTATGATTTCCAAATTACAGTTCACGCGACCAGTTCGCTACGTTCACCTAATGCTCTTCAACATCAATAGCAGATTAAAACAAGTAAAGTAAACATGTCGGTAAGTAGTGATGCAAGCAAGCCAAAAACTTGTTATCATCACTAAATTGTAAGTAATGATGCTCTTCAAAATTTCAGTAAGTGACGCAAACACGTTGATGCTAGGTGTGTTAAAATTGTAGGAAATAGCCTTAACGATTTTTGTATTCTGCGATTAAAGATTAAAATCAATCTTATATGATCCATTATTAATTTAAACCACCTCTCATACCCATCACTTGTGTGCTCCTTCCAGCTACACAATGTACTTAACATACAAATTTATATGAAAATGTCAACAGTAACAACATCAAAAAATAGAACTACATGGCCATTCTCATTCAACATCAATGACAAAGTAACCACCCTCGCCGATACTAAGATCATTCCCAAAACTTTCCTTCGCGTCCGCAGGTTCTTAATGAAATTAAAAAATATCAAACCTGAGATTTGAGATCCAGACTCCAATATTATTTGTTACTTAAATTGTCTTTCCTTCTTCCAACTTTCATCCCCAATGGAGCATGGACTAACAAAGGTGATCAATGCTGAAAGTTGAAAAAAGAGGCCTACAGTAATAGATCAAATAACGAGGACCTGCATTGAGTAATTAAAATGATCTCTGATTAATATACATGAGAATATGCATTGGATCGAGTCCTAGTTAGTTTGAACTAACTTAGATTTGTTGAAGGAGCCTGGTTTTGTAACCTCAAAGACATGATTCAAATTCCACTCGAGACTTATGGGAGCCTTCTAACTAACTAAATTTCAAGTTGTTTTTACAAGCTTATAGAAATTTATGAAAAAATATTAAATGGGAGAGCTTCCGAAAATATTAATATGCAGAAACTAATTTTAACTTGCATGACAAGTTATTGTATAAAATACTCATCTTTATTGCAAAACTCTTTTAGTATTTCTTTAAGCATAAATCCAGACAGACACTAAATTACCAAGGGTTAAAAGCAATTTTTCTTTCTAGCAAAAACAAATCAGACTAGGTTCCGCAAGGTTGACATATACAAGAAGAGAATAACCAGCCAAAACACAGGAAAACGGTGATCAGCACCTATTACCCAATATTTATAAACAAGCAATGTGAGCAAGGGCTTAAGTCGGGGTGCGGGTTCAAAACCTTGGCATAGCCCGCGTAAAATGGTTGGTTAAACAGGCGGGCTGAGCCCAAGTTTCGGGCCGCCCTGTTTGCCACCCCTAGTCCTAAGTGAAATATTTGGGCCACTCATGAAGGAAAAAGACCAAGTGCAAAGCTTAAAAAAACATGGGAGCAGCTTCTATCCCCCAACCCATTTATAAAAACCCAATCCTGTCTGGATGCACCGATTCGGACGTGGCAAAAAACATGGTTTTCTCCTATGAAGCAGGGACACCCCTAAAACGACCCCGACACTGACACGGATACACCGTTAATAATTTTAAAAAATAAATAAATTAAATATAATTGCAAGTGTCGGTGCAGGTGTCCTTCATTGACACGGACACCGATACGCTTGATTTTAGAGGTGTCGGTGCTTCATAGGTTTTCTCTACATGCACTCTGCTGGAGATGGAAAATTTGATATTTTTTGCTTGGCCAGAACAGTATCTTAGGAAGGGTTGATATTTAGAAATGTGATGGGGAGTAGTTCCCCAAAAATATCATTGCATGCTTAGCATTTACTAGTTCGTCTACACCAATTAATTGCATGTATGGAACATAAAATAATTAGGTTAACAACATTTTGAAGCTTTGCCACTTCAGACTGACTTCATTTCTTTTCAGAATATAAGCAATATAAATAAATAAACCATGGTAGTTAAGAATAAAGTTAATTTTATTTATTTTTTAATAGAATAAAAAATATCATTTGCATTTACTAAACAACCCTTCATGAAAACATGTTTCATGAAAATAAATGGGTTGCTGGAATTTAAATTGAAAATAAATTGAAGGGTATTTAATGAATGCCGTTATTAAATTATTATTAAAATTAAATTAGTTTAGATTTGCTTGTATTTTATACTGCCAAACCTGGGCTTTTTTTGCTTATATTCGACATTGAAGAAAGTATTTCTAATCCAAAGTTGAGAGACATGAGAACTATAGCGCAGCTGAGTAATATCAACTAGAATTTATATCGTGAAAACAATGACATCAACTATCAAGCATCCACAAACTGAATAATCAGGCATGGGTTCAGAATGATACCTTTTCTCATCTAGGCTACTTGTTTGTGTTGTAAGATGGGATATATGACTCCAGAATTAATTGTGCTGGAGAGGGTGCTCTAATCTCAACAATTAAGTATGTGAATTTCCACTCACCATCAACTCCTTTGAACATCTCAGCAAATACTTTTCCATGTCCGTGGGGGGCACGGATAAAGAAATTAACCTGTAACCCAAATGAATATATTTGAGAGCAAATCAAATTAATAATACAAATGGCACAGAACAGCTACTAAACATCAAGTATCTTCCACCATAAAAGAAAACTCAAGCATTTAGAAAACACAAATAATACAGTAATGTATCCATCCAATTAAGTTCTCATAGAACATTGCCTCTTCTCTCCTTTCCGTTTTCATATTATCTCTTCTTTCCTTTTTGAAAGACCTTAAAACCCAGGGGTGAGGATGTATTCAAAAGAATTCTTCTAAAATGTTGTTTCGGAAAATAAACGTGATTACATGTAAATACACCTACCTCTACATGCTCAACACCCTCCTCATCAGTCCAAACCCTATTGGGAATTCTTTGACGAGCAGCACGATTTCTACTCTCTTGGCCATAACCTGTAATTGGGGATCCAATCCTCACTCTGACCTGGAACAAAGCAAACTCAAGTTCACATGAAAAACTCAATGTTGGTAGAGAATCAGCTACGGCACATTTACAAAAATTGTCATACAGATCATTGTTTGATTGTGTTTTGGAGTGAGCAATTTTTTTGTAGAATTTGGTCTTCACGACAATTACAACAAGAACAAATAAGCATGGATATTTCCTTTTCATTTACATAGCCAAAAAATGTTGCAGGGGGGCATTGTTAGTTGATGCATATGAGGGATAGTATCTTATTGTTCAATATATACTGCTCAAGTTAAATACGGAACTTTGGTAAAAGTCCTTCACCCAACTCCAAGTTCCAACCACCTACTCAATGACATAACGAAACAACACATATACCTAGTTTACTGTATAGTAAAAGGATCTTCAACAACTAGCTCAATAGGTATTAGGTACAAATTCTCGTATTTCTATATAACATACTAATTGTCATTGAGGCATCTGTTATCTATACACTAATGATGGGATACTACATTTTCTTATTAACAAAATTAAAACAAAAATTTGATATTAAAAACCATCAAGATCTGTTTGAATACCATTCCATCACCCAATTTTAGTTGTCTTTGAATATAGCTTCTTCCTAGTTCCTACAAATGGCAACCTGCAGAATGACCATCTTCATTCTATGTCCAACCAACACAAACTGAAGGATATTGGACTGAACATTTCAAACATTTAAGTTCCTTTGAATGGAAAAGCTTAATTTTTGTTTTGTGTGTTCAGGAAAATGGATGCGAAAGAAAAGCATCACTCACCTGACCATCATCTTGAATTCTTTTGAGAGCCTTGTTATAGATCTTGTACCTATAATCATTTTATTACAATCAGCACAAGACAAAAGAAAAGAGGAAAAACAATTAATTATTACTTTTTAAGACTGAGTAGTACTATAAAGCAAAAAAAATACAGAATTGAGCTAGACTTTGGAGTGGTTGTTGGGTAAGACAACGTGATAAGGACTACCCATCAACCCAAAACTCAACAATCAATAAGGATGCAAACTCATTCAGTTAAAAGCTCTAGTCATCTATTATTTTCCTTTCGGATAACATAATATGAGCAAGGAGATTAAACTCATTACTCTTTGGGTTGAAATATAAGTTCTTTGAAAACAGCATATCCAGCAGCAGCCGCAACTCCAAGCCCTGCAAGAATGATCACACTGTAGGACGCCCCCTCAACAAATGTTACTGGCTTCTCGGGAATGTTATATGTTGGAGAATCATCAAATGGATTCTCAACATTTGTTATCTCCTTTTTTGTCTACAAAACAAATAGAAAAAAAAATTTGAGTCGCTAGTTTAATTGCAAATAACACAAGACAGAAGGGTGGAAAAAAACACATTTCATAGCATTGGTAGGGTAACTCTTTTATGAAATGACACTGCCAATAACACTAATGCAGCATGAAGCCTCACCTAAACATGGGTAGAGAATTGATTGGAGTTTCTTATTGTCGCGTGGGGAGCCACACAGACATGCAAGGCTAGAGAGAACCACTATCGTAAGCAAGAATTAACAAAGAAATCTAAGTATAACTTATCAAGTGGGAAATTTTGGACTTGCATCCATGTCATAAATAGTGTGAAACCTAAGGATATGTACTGACTCCAATTGGTGATTGGAGTCTTTTTCATGAAACAACAAATTAGATTAGGAAAGGCACGCGCTCATGAAAGCTAAGTTTGGATTGATGGAATTGAATGGAATGTAATGGTATAAACTTATTCTATTGTTTGGGTAAATTAAAAAAAAATATATGAAATGGAGTGGACCTAATAGAATGCATTCAATCCAATTCCATCACTTTCCATCATTTTTGTACAATTCGATTCCGGCGGAATGACAAAATTGCTCTATTACATCGTGAAACACTCAAACAATGAAACGACACCTTTATCTCATTCCACTCCGTTCTGCTCTATTCCACTCTACTCCATTCAGCTTCGTCCGTTTTACAATATTCAAACATAGCCGCAAGGTCGGGGAGAATCGCCAACTTCATTGAAGATTTACAATGGAATATAAGTTTAACCTAACAACTGCAAAATTTCGAACTTAACCCAAATCACTTCAAAGTGTGACCAGAAGGTTAACCCTATGTGCCAAACCCAGTTAACACATTTGGTGATTGAAGTTTTTTCAAGTCAAAAGAAACTTAAACCTAAACCTAAACCAAAATATTATTCCTTAATTAAAATTAGCAAATGAGGGATACATACAATTGGATTAAACCTAATAATTAAAACAGTAGTAAAATTAGGGTAAAAGTAAAACCTTTTCTGTGCCTTTTCCTTGTTCAGATGATGCTCTTGAAGACATAAGCTTTGCAAAAGAGATTGATCCATGGTTTTCTGAAATTCCAACTCCTAGAAAAACAAAAACAGTAATTTTAACCATTAAAGGAAGAAATCAATGAGCAAGAGAATGATAAAGTGAAATTGAAGGGTTTTGGTACAAACCTAGAAATGAAGGTGGAGGGAGAATTGGGGAATGGGAGTGAGGGAGAGAACGTGCTTCCGATGAAGAAAATGCATTGCGGGTGCATGATGCGAGTACACGATAAGACAAGACTCTGCGAATGCGAAACATGGTGGATTCTATGCGGCGAGCAGAAGAGAAGACGCAGAGGCGGAAGTAGAGGGTTCGGAGACACTTCAAAACGGCGTCGTTTCTTATTGCTATACTTTGTTTTTTAAATCCTCCTACTCAATTTTAATTAAGTAGATAAATAAGTAAGAAACTCCATTAGATAAATTTATTTGATATTATATAATATCTAATTAGACACATTTAAATTTAAAATGAGTTAGTTTTTTATTATGTACAAAGTCCAAGAAAAGGATTCTAACCGGATCTAGTCTGAGACAAGAAAAGTATTGGGATTAGGTTCATTAGCACTAACATTGTTGGCAGCTAATCTGGCCAGAACATGTGCGTCCTTGTTGTGTATCCGGTTTATGTGAGTAAACTTTATCTTCTCACAATTTTCTTATATTGCTTCATCTTCCTGAGCGTCCTTCCTGCGGCGGATCTGAGCTCTCTTTCCTCGTTGTTTTCATCATGTTAACAATTGTCTTGCAATCCGTCTCAAATTCCACGATCTTGTATCCCTTCTCCATCGCAGTTTCCATTTCCATGCATAGGGCCATAGCTTCAGCTTCCATTGGTTGATCTGGTTTTAGCATTCTCTTTGTTGACAAGTGGATCAGCCTCTCGTTGGTGTCGATTAATATGGCACCAAACCCCAGGTCCCTTCAATCGATAGACTAGCATCAGATTTGCATCATATCTATTGATATCGATGAGTGTGGTTCCAGTTATCGGGACTGTTAGGTAGGCACTCGTGATTGTCTTCTTCCTCTGTTTCGTTGATGTTTTCTTTGTCGGGCTGATTATTGATGTTGTCTTCTCCGATTGTGTTTTGCATGTTGTGGTAGAGCTCTTCCTTGTAGTGGTCTTCCATTTTTTGAGTTTCCTTGTAAGTCGGCGCACTATCCATTTCTCTATGTATGACTCTGTAACTGGACCATGATCCCGACCCTAAACGAATGTTTGTGGGCTTATGGTTGAGGTAGTTTCTAATGATTTTCCCTTTTGCTTTCGTTTGATTCTTGATATGGTAGTTACTATACTGACTGATTGTATTATTGGTGTTGTGGTTGGCTTTACCCAGGTGAGCCATCGTCTTCGGGTAGTCCATGCCTGTCATTATCTCAGCTTCTTCCTTGGATTGTTTTGGATTTCTGATCATATTTTTTAGTTTGGTAAATCGTAATGGTTTTTGCTTGTTATTCTTCTCAGGTTGCTCATCTCTATCCTTGTTATTTCCTTTTCTGCTGATCTTCAAGGTAATATTCTCTGTTTTCTCTCTATTATGGTTATGAGTATTTTGTTTGTTTCCATTAATGTTGTTCTCCTTCCTTTGCTTCTTAGGTTTGTCCTTCATGTTTGTGCTGCTACTTAGGGCAAGATATATGTTGATGTTGTTGCTAGCTTGGTTGATGGCCTCATATGTTGTATGTCTTTTTCATTGTGTATAATGTTATTTCTGGTTTTCCATATAATGTCTAAGATGTTCATAAGCTTGTTAAGAGTCTCCTCATGCATGTTGTTGATGTTATCCTTTATTCAGTTGGTGAAATAATTGTTTGTGTTGGAAGAAAACTTTAGGGTTAGTTGAGATCCAAACCACACTTGGTGAGCCTATTTGCACTCACTGAAGCAATGGTCAATTGTTTCTATTTTTTCATTGCATTTGGGGCGTATGATGTCTCTAATTATGCCCATGTTATTTAGGTGCACTTTAACAGGTATGATTTCTTTCAGTATTGGCCATATCGGGAATTTTTGTCTAGATGTTACTTTATCCTTCCATGTAGTCATCCACACCCTCTCCTCTTGACTAGTATCTGAAGTCTGGCAAGGTTCTTTTTTGCTCTATCTAGATATACATCAGTATCGAGACTTCACATAGTGTACATCCTTATTGGTCCTCCAATCTAGTCAGTCCTCTTCTTCAATGTTGTGAAGGTGGATCTCATTGATTGTTGCTACATCTTGTTGAATGAAGTTGTTTTTAAGAATCTCTCGATTCTATTGTCCTCTATCCTTGTCAACCAGATCCCTAACTTTATGAACCCTAGTATCCATAAGTTGGTTGGTGAAGAGATGAAAGTCATTGTGTGTAGGTATCCAATTATCTTCCCAAATCCTTATCCCATTATCATTCCTTATATGCCAGCAGTTTCTCTTTTTGATGTATTCAATACTTCTTTGAACATTTCTCCATAGGTAGCTAGGCCTCCTACCAATTTTTGCTTCGAAGATATCCTCCTTAGACTGGTACTTGGCCTTGAGGACTCTGGCCACTAAAGAAGTGGGGTCAGTGTGAAGCCTCCAAACATGTTTAGCTAGTAGAGCTTTGTTTTTATAAATGAATAATAGTTATATAAACTTAATTATATTAAATCATATAAAAAAGGACACATGATATGGAGAAAATAAAATAAAATTCTAACCTTCGAAAATAAAAATTCTTTCTCAATTTATTAAAATAAAATAGACATTATGCAAATAATGACCCGTGAAATAAAAAATTATTTGATGCGATATAAAATGTATTTATATTCAAATGTGAAATTTAAAATGATTGACTTACTTGTAAAATGAACAATAATCACATATCTCTCCGTCATGTGTCCACACACTAGTCAATACCCCTTCATACATATCTTGGATAACTTAATATATGTAACCCTAACCTCTTTCTTCTCTAAGGCTTTCCATAAAATTTCTCTTGCCACTTTATCATACGCTTTCTCCAAGTCAATAAAAATTAAGTGCAAGTCTTATTGGTCCATCCAATACTGCTCCAGCATACGTCAAAATATATAGGCTGCCTCCATGATCGGCATTCCAAGCATAAAACTAAATTGATTCTCAGTAAAATGGTTATTTTTTATTGTTCTCCTTTCAGTCACTCTTTTCGATAACTTCATGGTACAACTCATAAGTTTAATCTCCCTATAATTTTCACAATTTTGTATATCTCTCTTATTCTTATAGAATTGAACTAGAGTGCTTCTTCTTCATTCATCTAACATTTACTTTATCCTCATAATTTCATTAAAGAGTTTGGTAAGCCACTAAATACTTATCTCTAATAATTTTCCTCACTTCAATTGGTATTTTTGTTTGGCTCAATCGCCTGACTATTACTCATCCTTTTCAAAGCTTAATTTACCTCTTGTTTATGAATTCGACGATAGTACTTATAGTTTTGGTCCTCTTCTCTAATGTCGAATTTGCTATAGTCCGATGAGATATCATATCTTTTATTAAATAAGTTGTAGAAATACATATTCAACCTATCATTTATATCTTTTCTTTAACTAAGACTTCACCTTTTATCATCTTTAACACACTTCACTTGATCTAAATCTCTTGTCTTTCTTGCTCTTCCCTTAGCAAGCCTATAAATAGATTTTTCTCCCTCCCTAGTTCCTAAATATTGGTATAATCTATCAAAAGCTTGAGTTATTGCTTCACTTACCGTCTTCTTGGTCTCATTCTTAACTTTCTTATAATTTTCTCAAGTTTAATAATTTTTACACCTACATTGTTCTTTAAAACATTTCATTTCTTACTCTAACTTTACTCATGACACTTTTGCTCCACCACCACAATTGCTTACCCCTGGGTCTAAAACATCTTTATTCTCTTAATTTCTCTTAAGCCATTTTTCTATTCACTTGTGTCATCTTATTCCACATACCATTTGTACTTCCTTAAGGTTGTCCAAATCCCTCTAAGATCTTGTGTTAGAAACTTCATTGTTTTTCACCTTTTAAATGCCACACTTGATTTGTAGCACTCCCATTTGACATCTTCTTTTTGCTATTCCTTGATTCTTACATCAATTACCAATACTCTATGTTGGATAGTCAAGATATCTCCTATACACTACTACAGAAAAGGCATTTAACAATGATTGAGAAAGATATATAACCACACGGGACCAGACGTTATTATGTAGCGTGTGGTTGTATATTTAGTACTTACAATCACGGTCCAATAACCTCGCAGTAAACCGGAAAGCGTAAGCCTTATAACAACAGTTATTCATATTAACCGTTGTGATATTTCATATTAATAAATGTCAACTTTTCATACCAGAATCAGCACTAAACCAATTTTGAATTATAATCAAAACTTGTATTACAAGTACACAATTCCATTAAGTACATCAAAATTTGAACAGTTCGAGATATGCAATCTTCCCAACTTCCAAGAGGAAAGATAGAGTATAGAATTAAAGAAACCATGATGAGTTTGGTTTTTGAACTTCCAAGAGAAGAAAATGAAGAATCGGAAGGAACAATATAAAGGCATAAGAACCAAAACACAAAAAAAAACATCATCTAGAGGAATCAACATGTGTTGTCCGGCTCAAGCTATCAACAATGTTGAGAATCAAAATATTATTGTAGAGGGTGTTGTGGTGCAAAACCAGCCTCAGAATCAAGATGTAGTTGTAGAGGGTGTTGTGGTGCAAAATTAGCCTCAAAATCAAGATGTAGTTGTATAAGGTGTTTTGATGCAAAACCATCCTCATATTCAAGATCTTGTTGTAGAGGGTGTTGCGTTTAGACTAATGAGAGCTCTCAGGGTGAGGAGAAGATGAAGAAGAAGGAAAATGATTATTTTTTTCAATTCTGATCATGATGATGAGGATGACTATGATTGGTCTAACTTTATCTCAGTGAGAGGATTTAGATTTGATTATGGTTTTTGACCATGTAATGAAAGTCTTATGTAATGAGTTTTAATCTGCTTAACTCTCTTAAGATTATCAACTTAAACATTCAACTTAACCTATCAGCTTAAACTACAAAATACATAATGAAAATTATTGCGATGAACTTACTCGTAAGAAACCTTCTGATAGTTGCATATTCCTGTCAAGTTCACTGCATCTTCAACTTTTATATTTCATAACAAAGTGAATATTAAACATAAAGGATATAAGAAAACACAACACTTTCAAATTTCAAACTCTAATTCAACTATTACATTTTATAACTAAGTAAATATTAAACATAAAGGAGATAAGAAAACATAACATCTTCAAATTTCCTGAAAATCTCTCTGACTTCAGTTTGTTCTTCAAATTCTTGTTCTTCTTTTTTGAATCTGTATACATAACCTTCAAATACCCAACAGATTCTAACTCTAGCATCATACTACTCTCATCTTCCAATTTTTGTTCATCATCCCATATTAACAAATTACACGTTTCACCACTCTACCAATTTGGACATCTCCAAAAAAGCCTTGCTTTATTTTGACCCCTCTTATATAACACCCCGTTAATTCTTGTTATTAATTTAATTATTTTTTTGTAATTAAATTATTAGAATTAATAATTTTGGGAATTTTGTGGAAAATGGTGAAATATTTGGTTTGGGCTAGAGTGGTGATTAGCAGAAGGGGGGTGTTAGCTAAGCAAGCCCATTATAATATTTATTTTATTTTTCATAAAATAAAAGGATTTGGGAAAAGAGGAAGTAGAAGCAAAGGAGACAGAGTCTGAGAAAGGAAGAACACGTGAAAGAGAGAAGAACCAAAGGGGAAGAAGACCTTCGAAGATTCAACTCTGAGGTAAGGGGGGATTCTTCGGGTTAGTAATCCTTATGCGATTGTAGGTAGTAGGATTGATTAGGATTATTGTCTAGTTCAATCGTACGTGTCGGGTTTGAGGAATTTTGCTAGGTTTTGATGAATTTGTATGAATTACATGATTCTGTTAATACTCATGATATATGCTGTTAATACTTGGATAAAACTTGTCTGAAATGTGTGATGATGTGAAAATTGATGGTATTTGTGTGCTATGTTCGTATGTACCTGAAATTTGGGAAATGGGATAGGGTAAATGCTGTCAAAATGGTGAATTTGGCTGTGCAGGTACGTAGGAACCGGTTCCCATGTGGGACGAACCGGTTCCCCTTATAAAAACAGAGAGGTGTGGATTCTGGGTTGCTGGGAACCGGTTCCCAGATAGGGACAACCCGGTTCCCCATAGTAAAAATCAGAGGCGTGTTTTTGGAAGCAGCCAGGAACCGGTTCCCATGTGGGACAAACCGGGTTCTGCAGCATATTTTATAAAAATGTTTTATTTTCAAAAACCCATAACTTTTTGATCGTACCTGATCAGGAGAATCGTCAAGGCGCAATATCTGGCTTGAAGAGCAAGATGGGGGGGGTACCTGCAAGGTTCTCCGATGCTTAAGTCAGTAGCTATCAGAGAATGAGGTTTAGAGTTAAGAATAGAATACCTGACCCTCTAGTGAAAGAGGGTATTTATAGCCCCCAGCGCTGGGCCAAGGTTCCCTAATTGGGCCAAATCCAACTGGAGGCCCACGTGCTAGGGAACTGCCAGAACGTCCCATGCTAGGGCTGAGTCAGCAGAAGACTCACGTTCTGGATGCACATAGCGTAGGGTTCGGAGATGGTTGACCGAATCCTTCGCTGAGACGTGACGCGTGGTCTTCGTGCGTGGATAACTCTCGGCGGTTATCCAGTGAGTGGGCCCAAAGATTTGGGCCTGCTCGGTCAGGGTCTTCGCGAGGGGCAGCCCTTATCGGTTGCTAGTAATTGGGCCCAAGGGAATTGGGCCTGCTCGGCTGGCAACAAGGGTTGGGCCTGCTCGGCCCAGTCCAGAACAGGAGCCCCCCAAGTCGTTAGCCTTATAAGGGTGATGACTTTAACGAGGAGGTTTAGCCGAGCACGGGCAACGATTCCAAGTTCTGGGTTTCTCGAGGGCCTTGTTCGGCCGTTGCCCTCGGTTTTTAACCTTATTGGTTGTCACTCGTCAGCGTGATTGACAGGTGTCAGCTGTACAGGCTGTAATCATTACTGCGCCGTTTTTAGGGATGAAAGTAGACGGCGTCTTTTGGAGTCCTCAAGATCTTTGGGACGCGTGGCAGCTTTTCGTGGAGGGAGCCGTCTTTGAGGTGTAGGCAATGATGGCGTCTCCTAGGCTGCCTAGGCCATCATGACACCCTTTGGCCTTCCTTCCCTATATAAGGAGTGAGGAGGTCACTCATTTGGCACTTAACATTTTCCAAGCCTGCAAGATTCGCTCACTGCTCTTCTCCTCGTCCCGTTCATATCTTCTTCGCTTTCTTCAAGTAAGTTCCTCGTCTCCTTCATGTCTTTATTTAATTTTATGTATTAGTTTTGAGTGAGGCGAGCATGATTGATGAGCGTGACGAGAAAGGTTTATTAATTAGCCGAGTAAACCTAGAAGATAATCGTTTCTCCCGTGCGTTTGCCGAGTGAGTTTTGAGTGAACGGAGCTAGAACGTTTGAATGAGACGTCCAGCTTTTAGGATTACTAGGGAGTAGTATGAAGGCCACGAGCAGTGGAGGTTGCACGTCTCGGTGAGGGCATGAGTTTGCCGACCTCCGCTGCGTGCGACGTATATGCTCTGAGGGCACTTTAGCTCGTCGGCCATTTGACGATTGGGGGAGTTTTCCTCGTCCCTTTTCCTCGCCCTTTCACTTGACTTGCGGTGGAAGGGTGGATTTGACCAGTCGAATTCACGGTTTCCTCTGCTTTTCAGGTAAATGGCCGACGAGAACAAGGATGATGTCGTCTTCGACATTTCAGATGGGGAGGAAGCTGTTGGCTCGCAAGGACATTCCCGTCATCGAGACCTCCCCCCGGGCACTTGAAGACTGGGTGGCCGTTGCTCCGAGGATGATCGCATCGCGCTTCACGACGCGTCCTAGGGAAGCTTTTAACGTGATCGAGGATCTTGAGCAGGATGAGGAGCCCTCTTGGGGTGCCTTTGTGCCTAAATCTCATCAGAGGATCTGCTCGAGATTCTCTGGTCCTCGTTTCGCAATGTACGAGTTCGTCTTCAAGGAGGCTGGTCTCCGTCTTCCCTTTACTCTTTTGCAACGGAGTGTCTTCAGTTGGCTGCGCCTGTGCCCGTCTCAGCTTCATCCCAATGCTTTAGCGTTCTTAAGAGCCTTTGAAATCGTATGTGGGTACTTGGAGGTGGAAGCGACCCTGCCTCTTTTCTTCAGAGTGTTTCACTTGCAGAGGTTGCGTGATCGGGACGGCAAGTGGAGCTGGGTGTCGTTTAAGCAGCCGAAGAAGCTGTTCGCCATTTACCAGGACTCTATCAAGCATTTCAAGAGTCGATACTTTCTGGTTAAGCTGTTAGAACAAGATTTGTTCTGATCAATTATCTTAGTTTTGATGATAACAATAATATGAATTTTGCTTAAGATTATATGGTACTCTAATCCAATGCAATTTCCTTTTCAGGAAATATATATAAAGAGTACGCATAATTCAGCGCTCAGAAGCTTTGTCTCAAAGGGTTCAGCATGCAACATCAGAACATGGTCTGGCAAGACATCAGAAGATGGTCGAAGCAGAATCAGAACATGGGTCTATGGAAGCATCAGAAGAACAAGAGAACAGAAGCACTGAAGTACTGATGGTATCACGCTCAGAAGCACTTCAAGGTCAGAAGATCAGAAGATGTTATGCACCAAGCTGTTTGACTCTGATGATATTCAAACGTTGTATTCACAAACATCAGATCAGAAGGAAGTACAAGTGGCAAGCTACGCTGACTGACAAAAGGAACGTTAAAAGCTATTCTAGGCTACGTCAGTAGACACAGCGTGAACAAGGCTCGAGGTAGTTGACAAAAGCGTATAACATTAAATGCGATGTTGTACGGAACACGCAAAGCATTAAATGCATTCAACGGTCATCTTCTCCAAACGCCTATAAATATGAAGTTCTGAAGTGAAGCAAGGTTAACGATCCTGAACAAAACAACTTGCTAAAACGCTGTTCAAATTCAAAGCTCAGAATCTTCATCTTCATCAAAGCTCACTACATTGCTGTTGTAATATATTAGTGAGATTAAGCTTAAACGTTAAGAGAAATATCACAGTTTGTGATTATCGCTTTTAAGAAGCATTTGTAATACTCTTAGAATTGATTACATTAAGTTGTAAGGAACTAGAGTGATCGTGTGGATCAGAATACTCTAGGAAGTCTTAGAAGTGAACTAAGCAGTTGTAACTAGAGTGATCGTGTGGATCAGTAGACTCTAGAAAAGTCTTAGAGGGTATCTAAGCAGTTGTTCCTGGAGTGATCAGTGTGTGATCAGTAGACTCTGGAAGACTTAGTTGCTGACTAAGTGGAGAACCATTGTAATCCGTGCGATTAGTGGATTAAATCCTCAGTTGAGGTAAATCATCTCTGCGGGGGTGGACTGGAGTAGTTTAGTTAACAACGAACCAGGATAAAAATAACTGTGCAATTTATTTTTATCTGTCAAGTTTTTTAAAGCTACACTTATTCAAACCCCCCTTTCTAAGTGTTTTTCTATCCTTCAATTGGCATCAGAGCGCCGGTTCTAAGGTGCAAGCACTTAACCGTGTTTAGAAAAGATTCAGGAAGAGAAAAACGCTTCAGTAAAAGATGGTTGATGAAAGTGAAAAGTCTACACCTGTATCTACATCTGGCTCTGCTGAGCAATACAACGGTAACAATGGTTATACCAGACCGCCGGTATTTGATGGTGAGAACTTTGAATACTGGAAAGATAAACTGGAAAGTTACTTTCTTGGTCTAGATGGTGATCTATGGGATCTTCTGATGGATGGTTACAAACATCCAGTAAATGCCAGAGGCGTAAAGCTGACAAGGCAAGAAATGAATGATGATCAGAAAAAGCTTTTCAGGAATCATCATAAATGCAGAACTGTTTTGCTGAATGCTATCTCTCATGCTGAGTATGAGAAGATATCTAACAGGGAAACGGCCTATGACATATATGAGTCCTTGAAAATGACTCATGAAGGAAATGCTCAAGTCAAGGAGACTAAAGCTCTAGCTTTAATCCAGAAGTATGAAGCCTTCAAGATGGAGGATGATGAAGACATTGAAAAGATGTTTTCAAGATTTCAAACTCTTACTGCTGGATTGAGAGTTCTTGACAAGGGATACACCAAGGCTGATCACGTAAAGAAGATCATCAGAAGCTTACCCAGAAGATGGGGTCCTATGGTGACTGCATTCAAGATTGCAAAGAATCTGAATGAAGTTTCTCTGGAAGAGCTTATCAGCGCCTTGAGAAGTCATGAAATAGAGCTGGACGCAAATGAGCCTCAAAAGAAAGGTAAGTCTATTGCATTAAAATCAAATATCAAGAAATGCACTAACGCTTTTCAGGCTAGAGAAGAAGATCCTGAAGAATCAGAATCTGAAGAAGAAGATGAACTGTCCCTGATCTCCAGAAGGCTAAATCAACTCTGGAAGACCAAGCAAAGGAAGTTCAGAGGCTTCAGAAGTTCAAAGAAATTTGAACGTGGAGAATCTTCTGATGACAGAAGATTTGACAAGAAGAAGGTCATGTGCTATGAATGCAATGAGCCTGGACACTTCAAGAATGAATGTCCAAATCTTCAGAAGGAAAATCCCAAGAAGAAGTTTCATAAGAAGAAAAGTCTTATGGCAACCTGGGATGAGTCAGAAGATGATTCAGACTCTGAAGATGAGCAGGCTAACTGTGCGCTGATGGCGACAGAAGATGACGGATCAGAATCTACATCAGAATCAGATTCTGAAGAGGTATTTTCTGAACTTACTAGAGATGAGTTAGTTTCTAGTCTAACAGAACTTCTGGAATTCAAGTCTCAGATTAGTCTCAAATACAAAAAGCTGAAAAAGCTATTTGAATTTGAAACAAAGAAGCTTGAGTTGGAGAATTCTGAATTAAAAGAAAAACTTTTAAAATTATCCAATAATGTTGGATCTCCTTCTGATTCAGAAAAATCCACTCCTAGTCTAAACCATATTCTGAAAGAATATGATTTAAGTTTCAGGAAGTTCTTATCTAGAAGTATTGGCAGAAGTCAGCTAGCTTCTATGATATATGCTGTGTCTGGAAACAAAAGAGTTGGCATTGGTTTTGAGGGTGAAACCCCATACAAACTTGAACCTGTTGATGAAATGAAATTCACATACAAGCCATTGTATGATCAGTTCAAGTATGGCCACTCCCATGATATTAGGCACACTTCACATGCTCAAAGTTTTCACATAACACACACCAAAAAGCATGTGACACAACCTAGGAAATATCATGGAACTCACATTAAGAATTATCATGCTGTTCCTCCTATTGCTTACAATGTTAAATCCAAGTTCAATCAGAACTTGAGAAAATCTAACAAGAAAGGACCCAAAAAGATGTGGGTACCTAAGGATAAGATTATTCCTGTTGCAGATATCCTTGACTGCAAAAAGGACAAAGCACAACATGTCATGGTACCTGGACTCTGGATGCTCACGACACATGACAGGAAGAAGGTCTATGTTCCAAGACCTGGTGCTTAAGTCTGGTGGAGAAGTCAAGTTTGGAGGAGATCAGAAGGGCAAGATAATTGGCTCTGGAACTATAAAGTCTGGTAACTCTCCTTCCATTTCTAATGTACTTCTTGTAGAAGGATTAACACATAACCTCTTATCTATCAGTCAATTGAGTGACAATGGTTATGATATAATCTTTAATCAAGAGTCTTGCAAGGCTGTAAATCAGAAGGATGGCTCAATCCTATTTACAGGCAAGAGGAAGAACAACATTTATAAGACAGATCTGCAAGATCTTATGAGTCAGAAGGTGACTTGTCTTATGTCTGTTTCTGAAGAGCAGTGGGTCTGGCACAGAAGATTAGGTCATGCTAGTTTGAGAAAGATTTCTCAGATTAACAAACTGAATCTTGTCAGAGGACTCCCTAATCTGAAATTCAAATCAGATGCTCTTTGTGAAGCATGTCAGAAGGGCAAGTTCTCCAAACCTGCATTCAAGTCCAAGAATGTTGTTTCTACCTCAAGGCCATTAGAACTCTTGCACATTGATCTGTTTGGCCCAGTCAAAACAGCATCTGTCAGAGGCAAGAAATATGGATTAGTCATCGTAGATGATTATAGCCGCTGGACATGGGTAAAATTCTTGAAACACAAGGATGAGACTCATTCAGTGTTCTTTGATTTCTGCATTCAGATTCAATCTGAAAAAGAGTGTAAAATCATAAAGGTCAGAAGTGATCATGGTGGTGAATTTGAGAACAGATCCTTTGAAGAATTCTTCAAAGAAAATGGTATTGCCCATGATTTCTCTTGTCCTAGAACTCCACAGCAAAATGGAGTTGTAGAACGAAAGAATAGGACTCTGCAAGAAATGGCCAGAACCATGATCAATGAAACCAATATGGCTAAGCATTTCTGGGCAGAAGCAATAAACACTGCATGCTATATTCAGAATAGAATCTCTATCAGACCTATTCTAAATAAGACTCCTTATGAATTGTGGAAGAATAGAAAGCCCAACATTTCATATTTCCATCCTTTTGGATGTGTATGCTTTATTCTGAACACTAAAGATCATCTTGGTAAGTTTGATTCCAAAGCACAAAAGTGTTTCCTTCTTGGATATTCTGAACGCTCAAAAGGCTACAGGGTATACAATACTGAAACATTGGTTGTAGAAGAATCAATCAATATCAGGTTTGATGATAAGCTTGGTTCTGAAAAACCAAAGCAGTTTGATAATTTTGCAGATTGTGATATTGATATATCAGAAGTTGTTGAGCCAAGAAGCAACGCATCAGAAGCAGAACCTCTCAGAAGCAAAGAATCGGAAGATCAAGTATCAGCTTCTCTAGAGAATCTAAGCATTTCTGAAGAACCATCTGTCAGGAGATCATCCAGACTCATCTCTGGTCATTCAGAAGATGTCATTCTTGGAAAGAAGGATGATCCAATCAGAACAAGAGCATTCCTTAAGAACAATGCAGATTGTCAATTAGGTCTTGTATCTTTGATCGAGCCAACTTCTGTTGATCATGCTCTAGAAGATCCAGACTGGATAATTGCTATGCAAGAAGAACTGAATCAGTTTACAAGGAATGATGTTTGGGATCTTGTTCCTAGACCAGATGGATTCAATATAATCGGTACAAAATGGGTCTTCAGAAACAAGCTCAGTGAGAAAGGTGAAGTGGTAAGGAACAAAGCCAGACTGGTGGCTCAGGGTTATAGTCAGCAAGAAGGGATTGACTATACAGAAACCTTTGCACCAGTGGCCAGGTTAGAATCTATTCGTCTATTAATTTCATTTGCCACTCAACATGACATCACTCTCTATCAAATGGATGTTAAGAGTGCCTTCTTAAATGGTTATATAGATGAAGAAGTTTATGTCCATCAACCTCCTGGTTTTGAAGACTCTATGTCTCCTAATCATGTTTTTAAACTAAAGAAATCATTGTATGGATTGAAACAGGCTCCCAGAGCTTGGTATGAATGCTTAAGTTCTTTCCTTCTGGATAATGGTTTCACTAGAGGAAAAGTGGACACTACTCTCTTTTGTAAAACCTTTAAAAGGGATATTTTAATTTGTCAAATATATGTAGATGATATTATTTTTTGGAACATCTAATGCTACACTTGGGAAGGAGTTTGCTGAATCTATGCAGGCTGAGTTTGAAATGAGCATGATGGGAGAACTCAAGTATTTCCTTGGAATACAAATAAATCAAACATCAGAAGGAACGTATGTTCACCAAACCAAGTATGTGAAGGAACTTCTGAAGAAGTTTAATCTTCGAGACTGCAAAGAAGCCAAAACTCCTATGCATCCAACATGCATCCTAGGTAAGGATGAGGTAAGTAAGAAGGTAGATCAGAAGTTATACAGAGGTATGATTGGATCTCTTCTATATCTGACTGCTTCTAGACCTGACATTCTGTTCAGTGTTTGTTTGTGTGCTAGATTCCAATCAGATCCTAGAGAATCTCATTTAACTGCTGTTAAGAGAATTCTAAGGTATCTGAAAGGTACTACTAATGTTGGCTTAGTTTACAGAAAATCTAAAGAATACAACTTAGTAGGATTCTGCGATGCTGACTATGCTGGAGACAGAATTGAAAGAAAGAGTACTTCAGGAAGTTGCCAATTTCTTGGAAGTCATTTGATCTCCTGGTACAGCAAGAAACAAGCAACTATTGCTCTATCAACAACAGAAGCAGAATATGTCGCTGCTGCTGGTTGCAGTACACAGATGCTCTGGATGAAGAGTCAGCTAGAAGATTATCAGATATTTGAGAGTAACATTCCTATATTCTGTGACAATACTTCTGCTATATGTTTATCTAAGAACCCTATTCTTCATTCAAAAGCTAAACATATTGAGATTAAACATCATTTCATAAGGGACTATGTTCAGAAGGGTGTTATATCTTTAAACTTTGTTGATACAGACCATCAATGGGCTGATATTTTTACAAAACCCCTGGCTGAAGATAGGTTTAAGTTCATTCTGAAGAACATCAGTATGGATTTATGCCCAGAATGAGAAGATGAGAAGTTCTCATGTATGAGTATCTTCTGAAATGAAAATGGACTATTTTTTTTATCAGAAGTTCTGATTGAAATCTTTTAGAAATTATGATTCGGTTATTTCTAACGTTTCATTGTCTAAGTTGATTCAGAACCTCTTTTAAAGCAAAACAGCTGTAACGTTTTATCTCGGGATGGTAAACCTGTCGTTACTATTCATAGATAAGCGCGCGTGCAGTTGAAGGGACGCCGACCATAGGTAACTGTGCTAGTCACCTCATTTGTCTTTATTATCTCTCCTCACGTCACGTAACATTAAATGTTTTTCATCATTTACTCTCTTTCAGTTTTTTTTATATTCTTCAAACGTTTCTTTTTACCTCTTATATCTCTCTCACTTTGCATTCCTCATCAAGTTATTTCTTTCTCTCTTCCGTTTTCTTCTCTTTCTCAAACAAGTTTTTCTTCTTTTAAAAAAAAAAAAAAAAATCCTAGCCCAAACCTAGCGTTCATCCTTATGACTCAAAGGCGACAGATCTCTGCATATCTCGGGATGGCTCTCCTAATACCTCTCAAGTCAGACCTCTTCTTTGATGTTGTTATCAACTTTCACCCAAAGACAGAAGACTTTCTTGAGTTATGGGAGGAGGTTAAGAATGATATTCTTAACTTCTATGTTAAGGGAAAGCCCCGTTTGCAACATTAGCTCTCTGTCTGTGAACTGTCCCTCTCTTCCTCTTTGGTCACTTGGATCTCTCCTACAGTGGAGGTTCTAGTCTGGAAGACAAGAGTCCACAGGGATTCTTGATGGGTTGACACAGAGCGTGTCTTGCTAGGGTGCTGTTTTTAATTTTTGTAGTCATTTCCTCTTGGGATGACTTTTTATGTATTTGCTAGGAATGTTTCTCATCTTGTTAAACATAGGAACCTTTTGTAATATATTTTTGTTTATCAATAAAAAGTTTCCTTGATTTACATTCCAGTGATTTTACTTGTCGTTTTATTCATCTGAATCTTTTGAAATATTCTTTTTGATGTTATGACAAAAAGGGGGAGAAAGATAAATGATAAATGATTTGATTAATCTATCAGTTGCTGGGTAAAGCTCCCACACATTTACTAACAAGAACTGCAAGTTCTATATGGTTTAAGTGTTTTTGCAGGTATAAAGAAGTGAAGAGAATCTTCAAAGCAAACACAAGAAGCAAAACCATGGAAACTGAAGCAAGCTGAGTGCTGTCAAGCTTCAGAAATCAGAAGCAAGAAAGAAGATAGAATTTGATCCATATTTGTCTATTTGATCTGACAAAATTCTATTTGCTCTGATACATTATTTCAGCCTATATGGCTCTGATACATATAATGTGTTCGAATATACATTTTATGTTCTAACTCGTTCATGCTGACTTTTGTCGTTTAGTTTTTTGTTCTGTAACATTTCAGGATGTAGAGATGCTCAGATGATGCTCTGGTACATTCAACAATGTTCTGATACAAATCTAGCATGAAGTGATGTTGGTAGAAATTCAAAGCTCTGAAGCTATCCGAGGGAAGCAGAAATCAGAAGCTGCGAATGTTCTAAAGATCCAGAAAACTCAAGTTCTGAAGCTGTCCTAAATGGAAGCAGAAATCAGAAGCTGTGAATGTTCAGAAGATCAAAGAAATTCAAGTTCTGAAGCTGTCCTAGATGGAAGCAGAAGTCAGAAGCTGTGAATGTTCAGAAGATCAAAGAAATTCAAGTTCTGAAGCTGTCCTAGATGGAAGCAGGAATCAGAAGCTGTGAGTGTTCTAGGGATCTAAAGAAATTCTAGTTCTGAAGCTGTCCAATGGAAGCAGAAGTCAGAAGCTAGGAATTCTCTGAAGACAGAAGCTTATATGATCGTCTCTACCGAAATAATCAGGGAAGTCTTTTATTAAAGCTCTTCGAGTATTTATTTCAGGGGGAGATTATTTATCTCAGGGGGAGATTGTTAATCTCAGGGGGAGACATATTCATATGCTTATGCTATAACTGTGTAATTTGTCTTTTGCCGTCTGTTCTTTCTGATCGCAAATTCATATCATTTATATATGTTTTTGTCATCATCAAAAAGGGGGAGATTGTTAGAACAAGATTTGTTCTGATCAATTATCTTAGTTTTGATGATAACAATAATATGAATTTTGCTTAAGATTATATGGTACTCTAATCCAATGCAATTTCCTTTTCAGGAAATATATATAAAGAGTACGCATAATTCAGCGCTCAGAAGCTTTGTCTCAAAGGGTTCAGCATGCAACATCAGAACATGGTCTGGCAAGACATCAGAAGATGGTCGAAGCAGAATCAGAACATGGGTCTATGGAAGCATCAGAAGAACAAGAGAACAGAAGCACTGAAGTACTGATGGTATCACGCTCAGAAGCACTTCAAGGTCAGAAGATCAGAAGATGCTATGCACCAAGCTGTTTGACTCTGATGATATTCAAACGTTGTATTCACAAACATCAGATCAGAAGGAAGTACAAGTGGCAAGCTACGCTGACTGACAAAAGGAACGTTAAAAGCTATTCTAGGCTACGTCAGTAGACATAGCGTGAACAAGGCTCGAGGTAGTTGACAAAAGCGTATAACATTAAATGCGATGCTGTACGGAACACGCAAAGCATTAAATGCATTCAACGGTCATCTTCTCCAAACGCCTATAAATATGAAGTTCTGAAGTGAAGCAAGGTTAACGATCCTGAACAAAACAACTTGCTAAAACGCTGTTCAAATTCAAAGCTCAGAATCTTCATCTTCATCAAAGCTCACTACATTGCTGTTGTAATATATTAGTGAGATTAAGCTTAAACGTTAAGAGAAATATCACAGTTTGTGATTATCGCTTTTAAGAAGCATTTGTAATACTCTTAGAATTGATTACATTAAGTTGTAAGGAACTAGAGTGATCGTGTGGATCAGAATACTCTAGGAAGTCTTAGAAGTGAACTAAGCAGTTGTAACTAGAGTGATCGTGTGGATCAGTAGACTCTAGAAAAGTCTTAGAGGGTATCTAAGCAGTTGTTCCTGGAGTGATCAGTGTGTGATCAGTAGACTCTGGAAGACTTAGTTGCTGACTAAGTGGAGAACCATTGTAATCCGTGCGATTAGTGGATTAAATCCTCAGTTGAGGTAAATCATCTCTGCGGGGGTGGACTGGAGTAGTTTAGTTAACAACGAACCAGGATAAAAATAACTGTGCAATTTATTTTTATCTGTCAAGTTTTTTAAAGCTACACTTATTCAAACCCCCCCTTTCTAAGTGTTTTTCTATCCTTCATAAGCCACTTACCCCTGACGCCGAGAACCACTTGTTCGAGGAGCGCGAGTATATCGAGGATGGGGTGAGGAAGGTGGGTCCGTCTGCCCGGTTCCCGTTGGAGTGGCAGCCCGACCACTTCGAGCGGGGGACCAATTATTTCATCTTCCGTGACGAGGACCTCAATGAGCGTGATACTGGGGGGTATCAACGGCTCGCTTCCTACGTGGACGGGTTTAGGCCGGCAATATGTACGTATCCCAACGGGGATCCCCTGTTCGAGGAAGATGGAAGTCCCATGCTGGAGCCTCGCACATCAACACAAAAGCTGTCCTCGAGTGCGGCAGTTACGGGGATGCTATGATTTTGTTAGGTGAGCTAGCTATTATTTGTTTAAACAATATCTTTTTGGTTCTAACTCTTTATTTTGCAGGAAAAATGGCCGACTTGCATGACAAAGTTACGAAGATGCGGGCCAAGAACAAGGGGGCCATTAAAGTGTCCGTGAAATGATCGCGGGTTGAGGAGGTCAAGGCGGCTGCCGCGAGTGCCCCCGACAGTGGCTCTCCTTCGTCGGTTGGGACGACCTCGCGTGGTTCTCCAGCCGGAAAGAAGCAAAAGAATGACGGGACCGCGGAGCTTCGTCCTCTTATCATTGACAACCCCTCCGAGGAGGACATAGTGCTGCCCTCTTGTACTCTGCATAGGGGAATCTTTTCAAGGAAGAATGTGCTCCTCGAGCGCGAGGAGGTGAGGCACATCGTCAGGCGGGACCGGGTGGCTCGAGACAAGGATTTGTCCGAGGACCTCGAAGGGATGATGAGGGTGGTTGCCTTGGCCTTGGCTCTTAATGCTCAGAAAGTCTGTCCTCAAAAGGACTACGATGCTCTCCAGATCAAATACGACGAGCTGGAGCACGAGTTCGAACAGTACAAGGACAAGTATGAGGTCCAGAGCGGCATAGTGGAGGATCTCGTTAAAGAGCGTAATAAGGTTGCGGACTTGGAGGCCGAGGGGAAAAGGCTCCGCGAGAGAATTGCTGAGTTGGAGAGGGCTCATCTCCCTTCGGCCGAGGAGGATGATGATGAGAAGGCCTTGGTGACGCGTTCCCAGCTTCTGGGCAAGGTGAAGGAGTTGGAGATTGACTGTGTTGCTACCCTGGGGGTCGGTTTCAAAGCTGCGGTGGATCAGCTGAAAGTCCTCAACCCGTGTCTGGTGACGAAGGGCATTGGTTCATACCATAAGGTCGTGGACGGACGAATTGAATCAAACCCGGAGTTCGAAGACTGGGAAGATGAGCAGGAGCCCCAGGGCGAGGATAACGGTGCCGAGGACGAAGATTGCGATGTTTGACCAGTCTCTTTTTTATGATTGTGGCCTGCGTGCCGATGTTTTGTGGCCTGTGTGCCGATATTTTGTGACCTGCGCGCCAAGGTAGCTAGTTGGGCGATGCCCGAATAATTTTTGTAATATTTGGATATCTCCGGCCAATTTGGTCGGTTTTTAATATTCCGTTTTATGCTCCAATGTTTATTGCTTATCTGATTTTGCCGTTAATATGTATGCTTTATGTTTATGCTCGAATTATGTTTGTGCTCGACCGAGGTTTATGGCCCGGGCGTGTGGGGAACGGTCCGGGTGCGCAGAGCAGGTGTGCGTTATAAGCGAGCTCGAGGCCGCGGTCGGGGCCAGGTGCTCGCGGCGTGAACGATCCCATCGCGAGTTGGGGTTCTGCCGTGCAGGTACTTCCGCGGAGGGTCTGCGTGTAAGGCCCGCCGCGTAGTCGGCTTTGCCTCCTGGTAGGGTTATCCGACTGAAGCTGTCGTGGAGCATACGCGCTTGTACCATGGCGCGAGTCCTCACCCAGCTTTCCTCGTGTTCGTCACGAGCGGCCGGGTAGCGTTAGGTTGTTTCCAACTGTAGTAGCGTCTGAGTTTTTCAGCATTCCAAGGTCGAGCTAGTTTTTCGCCGAGAAGGTTCTCGAGGTAATACGCACCGTTTTCGGTTTTATCGTACACTCGGTATGGACCTTCCCAGTTTGGGGCTAGTTTGCCTTCGCGTGAATCTTTCATGTTCCTACGGAGCACTAAGTCTCCGACTTCGAAGGAGCGCTTGATAACTTTGGCGTCATGTCTTAACGCTATTTGTTGTTTCAATTTCGCTTCTCGCAGGGAGGATCCTGTTCGGATCTTCTCGACCATGTCGAGCTCTTCTCTCATAGCTTCGTCGTTGAGTTCTTCCTCGAGAGGTGACTCAGTCCGACGAGACGGTTCTCGCATCTCCACGGGGATCACGGCTTCGGTGCCATAGGTTAGCCTGAATGGTGTTTCGCCCGTGGTTGAATGTGGGGTCGTCCTGTATGCCCAGAGGACGCTGTGTAACTCTTCGACCCAGGCTTTTTTCGCTTCGCCCAGTCTTCTCTTCAACCCACGAAGAATGACCCGGTTGGCGGCTTCAGCCTGTCCGTTGGTTTGGGGGTGCTCGACCGAAGTGAAGTGTTGCTTTGTCCCGAGTTTGGCCACGAATTCCTGGAATTTTCTGTCCGTGAACTGGGTGCCGTTGTCGGTTATTATCGCCTGTGGTACTCCGAATCGAGCGAGTATGTTCCTCTTGTAAAATCGGAGTACGTTTTGGGATGTGATTTTAGCGAGCGCTTCAGCTTCTATCCATTTTGTGAAGTAATCTACAGCAACCACCAGGTATTTGTTTTGGTAGGATCCGACCGGGAAAGGTCCGAGGAGGTCCATTCCCCACGTAGAGAAAGGCCAAGGTGAGGAGAGAGATTTGAGCTCGTTTGGTGGTGCCAAGTGCATGTCGGCGTGACGCTGGCATTTGTCGCATTTCTTGACATACTCTTTGGCGTCCTGCTGCATGGTCGGCCAGTAATAGCCGGCTCTGAGGGCTTTCCTAGCTAGTGACCGCCCACCGAGGTGCTGGCCGTTGATTCCATCATGGAGCTCCTGGAGTATCTCTAGTGCTTGCGAGGCATCGATGCATTTAAGGAGGGGGATGGAGAAACCTCGTCGGTACAACTTGTTTTCGAGGATAGTGTATGAGCACGCTCGTCTCTTAACCGTTGAGGCTTCTTTCGTGTCGGCGGGGAGCTCGTCTTTTTTGAGGAAGTTGTACACTGGGGTCATCCAGCATTGGTCGTCCCCGATGGCGAATATCTGTAGAGCTCGCGCGTTTTCGCCTACACTTGGTCTGGGCAGAATTTCTTGGATAACTGATTTGTTTCCCCCTTTCTTTCTCGTGCTCGCAAGTTTGGACAGTATGTCGGCGCGCGAGTTGTGTTCTCGGGGGATATGCTCGACTTCTGCTTTGGCGAATTTTTTCATCTTATCTCTGACGAGCGCGAGATATTCGGCAAGTACGTCGTTTTTGGCCTGGTATTCGCCGCTGATATGAGATGCGACGAGTTGGGAATCAGTGTAGATCTTGACCTCTCGTGCCCCTATGTCCTCGGCGAGTCTCAGTCCCGCGAGGAGGGCTTCATACTCGACCTGGTTGTTCGACGTGTTGAAGGAGAGGACTAAAGATACTTCTATGATAAGACCTTCGTCGTTTTCCAAGATAATGCCTGCCCCGCTGCCCGAGCTGCTTGACGCGCCATCTACGTAGATGGTCCACTTGTCTTTAGTTGCGTTGGGCGAGTCGGCGATAGAGGTCATCTCGGCCACGAAGTCCGCCAGTGCCTGTGCTTTTAGTGCCTTCCTGCTCTCATACTGTACGTCGAATTCTGAAAGCTCGAGGGACCACCTTAGCATTCTGCCGGCCATGTCTGGTCGGCTGAGGAGTTGCTTGATGGGTTGGTCCGTCCGAACAAAGATTGTGTGGGCGAGGAAGTAGTATCGTAGCCTTCTGGCCGCTATTACTAGGGCCATGACGACTTTCTCGATCTGTTGGTATCGCACCTCGGGTCCCTGTAGAGCTTTGCTGGTGAAGTACACGGGTTTTTGTCCGTCTACGGTTTCTCGGATCAGTGTCGCGCTGACGGCCTCGTTTGAAACGGCTAGGTAAAGGTACAGAGGCTCGTTGTCGTCTGGTCGAGAAAGGACGGGCGGTTCAGAAAGTACTTGCTTAAGGTGTGCAAGTGCTTGCTCGCATTCTTCGGACCATTCGAAGGCTGCTTCTTTGCGTAGCAGTTTGAAGAAAGGGAGGGCGTGCTGGGCGGATTTCGCGACGAAACGTGAAAGTGCAGTGAGCATCCCGTTTAAGATTTGGATGGATTTTTTATTGTTGGGAGTAGGGAGTTCAGAGAATGCTCGGCATTTATCTGGGTTGGCTTCTATTCCTCGTTCGGTCAGATAGAAACCGAGGAATTTTCCTGCCCGGACGCCGAAGGTGCATTTCTCTGGGTTGAAGCGCATCTTGCAGGATCTGGCCCGCTCGAACACGCGCTCGAGATGGGAGGTGTGGTCGGTGTCTTCTCGAGATTTGACGATCATATCGTCCATGTATACCTCGAGGGTGTCGCCGATCTCCCCACGAAACACTTTGTTCATCATCCATTGATATGTGGATCCCGCGTTTTTGAGGCCGAAGGGCATTACGTTGTAGTAATAGTTGCCCGACTCGGTCATAAACGCCGTGTACTGCTTGTCGCTCCTCGCCATGGGGATCTGGTTGTAACCTGAATAAGCATCCATAAAAGACAATAGTTTATAGCCGGCCGAGTTGTCGACCAGTCTATCAATGTTTGGTAAAGGATAGGCGTCTTTTGGACATGCCCGGTTAACATCAGTATAATCAACACACATTCTCCATTTTCCATTAGATTTCTTAACAAGTACAACGTTTGAGAGCCAAGTTGAATACTTGGCCTCGGAAATAAAATTTGCCTCTAGGAGGTCTTTTACAGCTTTCTCGGCAGCCTCCGCTTTCTCGGGAGACTGCCGACGCCTACGTTGAACTACGGCCTTTGCGGCTGGATTGATGGAGAGATGGTGGCAGGCGACCTCAGGGTCGAGTCCGGGCATTTCCGCGGCGCTCCAGGCGAACAGATCAGCATTGGCTCGAAGGCAGGCTATGAGCTGCTTCCTCGGAAGGTCTAGGATCCCTTTACCGATTTTCACTGCTTTGTCAGGGTTTTCGCCCAAGGGGACCAGCTCGAAATCTCCGTCCGGAACTGGTCGGAAGGGGTGAGGTGATTTCGACCTCGTCTCTTCCCCAGTCTCTGCAAACCGGGCATCCAGGTCGACTGAGCTGACGTTGGTTGTCTGATGCTTGTCTCCTCGAGGATGCTTGTCTTCGGCCCTTGGCTTTTTGTTGGAGCTGGTCGGCGGAGCGATCAGTTCTAATCCTTTGACGGAGGCGTCGAAGATTCTTCTGGATGCTTCAATATCGGCGTTGATGGTGGCCACTCGTCCTGTCCTCGTGTAGAACTTCATCTTCAGGTGGACAGTGGAGGGTACGGCGGTCAGTTCGGCCAGAGTGGGGCGTCCGATGATGCAGTTGTACAGGGTTTTGCAGTCGATCACCAAGAACCTAGTTTTGACTTGCCTAGAAGCCTCCCCTTCTCCGAAGGTGACAATCAGCTCGACGTAACCCCATGGTTTAGTGGTAGCTCCGTTGAAGCCTTGAAGGTCTGAACCCACGTAGGGAGTGAGGTGTGAGTCGTCCAGCTGGAGTGTCCGGAAGAGATGGGAGTACATGATGTCGACCGAGCTGCCTTCATCGACTAGGACCCGTCGAACATCAAAGTTCGCCATTCTTGCTCGGACGAGCAGAGGAATTGTGGCGTTTGGAGCTCCGCCGGGTAGTTCTTCCAGGTAGAAGGTGATTGGTTCAGATTTCCCTCGGAACTTTCTCAGTGTAGGGCCGAGGTCTGCGTTGGCGCTGAGCAGCTCATCGAACTTTCTCTTCACTGAACTGATGGTGAGGGAGCCCGGATCTCCGTCGTTGGAGACGACCATGGCGAATGGGAATCCTTCCCATTTGCTGAGTGCGGCAGGTGCCCCGACCGATGGTATGAAATCTTCAGGTCGGGTCACTGACAGGGCTACTTGTAGGGGCCTGTTGTCCGGCGAATTCCCTTCGTCGGAGTTTCTGTGGTCGTCCCTTCGGGAAGGTTCCCCTTTCTGTGTGTATTTTGAAAGGCAACCTTCCTTGATCAGTGTTTCAATAGCGTCCTTGAGGTGAATGCAATCCTCGGTCATGTGTCCATGGCTCCTGTGGTATTTGCAGTACTTGGACTTGTCGGTTCCTGGCCTCGCGGGGTTTGACTTCGGGGGTCTGATGTTCGACTTTTTGAAGTCAGTGTTTTGGCATTCGGCTAGGATCCTTTCCCGTGAGGCGTTCAACGGGGTATATTCGTTGAAACGACCAGAAGGTCCCCGGCGTTCTTTGATGTCGAGAGACCTGTCGTCTTTCCTTCTCTCGTGCCCGCGCCTCGAAGTTGAGGGCTCATGGTTTGAACTGCGAGCGGCGTCGTTGTCCCGTGACGCTCTCGTGGTAGCAGCTTCTGCTTCCTCATATCTGATGAAGGCCTGAGCCTTGCGAAGGAGGGCGTTCATGGAGTGGACTTCTTCAATCTTGATGGCCTTTTTGAAGTCGCTTCCGGGGAGGAGCCCTCGTTCGGGTAGGTACCTCTTCATGTAGTCCGCGGTCTGCACTTGGACAGCTTCTTTGTTGAACCTGTCGAGGTAGTCTCTCAAAGATTCGTTGGTACCTTGGATTACTGCCTCAAGATTTGCTTCTGATTTCGGTTGCCGACGAGACGCGGTGAAGTGGCTTAGGAAAAGATCCTTCAGTTCAGTCCAGGAGTGGATGGAGTTAGGGGGCAGATTCCTGTACCAGTTCATCGCGCCTTTCCTTAGCGTGGTCGGAAAGATGCGGCATTTGATGGATCCTCGTACCACATGGTAGTCCATGACAGCTTCGATGCTCCTTATGTGGTCATCGGGGTCGGTGGTCCCGTCATAGTGGTCCAACGCTGGTGGTTTTTCCATCCCCCGGGGGAGACGAACACGCCGGATTCGCTCGGACAAGGGACTGCGGAAATCTTCTTCGTCGCTAGGCTCAGGGGAGTTTGAATGTCTGCCCCGCTGGGATTTAGTGCGTGCTTTGCCCGAGATTTTGCGGTTGTCTTTTGGAGAATGCTCGCGGACTTTCTGCACGGCTTTGGAGGGGCCTCGATGCTCCTGCTCGGGTGAGAGACTCTTAGCTTCAGTGGTTTCAGGTTTCTGATTCTTCCGAGTCTTTCGAGGTGGAGAGCGGGAATAAGACAGCTGGCGCCGGTTTCTTCTCGAGGGGGAGCGAGACCTAGATGGACTGCGCTTGCGATTTCTCCTCGGAGGAGACCGCGAAGAGGAATAGGAACGTGACCGATGGCGTCTCCGTTGGGGGGAGCGATATCGTCGCTTCCTTTCCAGGTCGTGGATGCGGTCGCCCTGTAGGCGGATGAGGCGGTTGGTTTTCTGCAGCTCCTTGAGTAGGAGGATGGCGGTTGGATCAGCGCCCTCGGGAATGTTAATCTGTTCCTCCTCGTCTGGGCTACGGCTTCTTCGTCTGCCAGAGGTGTGGGTGAATGAGGAAGCGGGTTGCCCGTCTCGGGTATCAGTTTCATTCACCACTTGTAGCTGGTCTAGTTCAGTCTGGGGCCGGGTCTGCCCGTCTTCCCCGTTCTGAACTTGTCCTTCAGGATGGGTTTGTTCGACGTTCTGGACTTGTTGAAGGCCGTGCACATGTTGAATGTGCTGAATCTGTTGCCTCTGTTCGGCAAAAGCACGTTCTTGCCGACGGCGATTCGTCAGTTCGCGGCTGGAATCTTCAATCAGTTGTTCCAGGACGAAGGGACATCGTAGTGGATTGAGTATTCACCCTGGTGCTACTAAGATGTACCATGATTTGAAGAAGTTATTCTGGTGGCCGGGAATGAAAAAGGAAATAGCTGAATTTGTTTATTCTTGCTTGACTTGTCAGAAGTCAAAGATCGAACATCAGAGGCCGTATGGGACTATGCAGCCTTTATTTATTCCTGAATGGAAGTGGGATAGCATATCCATGTACTTTGTATCTGGATTGCCAAGAACAGCTAAGAACTATGAAGCCATTTGGGTTATTGTGGATAAACTGACGAAGTCTGCTCACTTCATACCGATGAGAATGGATTATTCTATGGAAAGGTTGGCACAGTTGTACATTGAGAAAATAGTAAGTTTGCATGGTATTCCTTCGAGTATCGTATCAGATAGAGATCCAAGATTTACATCCAGATTTTGGGAAGGGTTACAGAAGGTCTTGGGTACTAAATTAAGGTTGAGTTCTGCTTATCATCCACAGACTGATGGTCAGACTGAAAGGACGATTCAATCATTGGAAGATCTATTGCGTGCTTGTGTATTGGAAAAAGGTGGTACATGGGATAGTTACTTGCCGTTGATTGAATTTACTTACAACAACACTTGCAAACCTACATGACGTATTCCATATATCTCAATTGAGGAAATATATTGCGGATCCGTCTCATGTAATCCAAGTGGATGATGTGCAAGTGAGAGATAATATGACGGTTGACGCGTTGCCAATGAGGATTGAAGATCGGAAGTTAAAGCAACTACGTGGTAAAGAGATAGCTCTAGTCCGAGTAGCTTGGGGAGGAGCTGCAGGTGGAAATGTTACGTGGGAACTGGAGAGTCAGATGAAGGACTCATATCCCGAACTCTTCGTTTGAGGTATGTTTTCGAGGACGAAAACTCTTTTAGTGGAGGAGAGTTGTAACACCCCGTTAATTCTTGTTATTAATTTAATTATTTTTTTGTAATTAAATTATTAGAATTAATAATTTTGGGAATTTTGTGGAAAATGGTGAAATATTTGGTTTGGGCTAGAGTGGTGATTAGCATAAGGGGGGGTGTTAGCTAAGCAGGCCCATTATAATATTTATTTTATTTTTCATAAAATAAAAGGATTTGGGAAAAGAGGAAGTAGAAGCAAAGGAGACAGAGTCTGAGAAAGGAAGAACACGTGAAAGAGAGAAGAGCCAAAGGGGAAGAAGACCTTCGAAGATTCAACTCTGAGGTAAGGGGGGATTCTTCGGGTTAGTAATCCTTATGCGATTGTAGGTAGTAGGATTGATTAGGATTATTGTCTAGTTCAATCATACGTGTCGGGTTTGGGGAATTTTGCTAGGTTTTGATGAATTTGTATGAATTACATGATTCTGTTAATACTCATGATATATGCTGTTAATACTTGGATAAAACTTGTCTGAAATGTGTGATGATGTGAAAATTGATGGTATTTGTGTGCTATGTTCGTATGTACCTGAAATTGGGGAAATGGGATAGGGTAAATGCTGTCAAAATGGTGAATTTGGCTGTGCAGGTACGTAGGAACCGGTTCCCATGTGGGACGAACCGGTTCCCCCTTATAAAAACAGAGAGGTGTGGATTCTGGGTTGCTGGGAACCGGTTCCCAGATAGGGACAACCCGGTTCCCCATAGTAAAAATCAGAGGCGTGTTATTGGAAGCAGCCAGGAACCGGTTCCCATGTGGGACGAACCGGGTTCTGCAGCATATTTTATAAAAATGTTTTATTTTCAAAAACCCATAACTTTTGATCCGAGTATCCGATTTATGTGCCGTTTTGGGCGTTGCGAAGCTAAGGAGATGCTTTATCTGATGAAGTAATAATACGGGCAGTGGCCAACTTATTTATTTATTCAATTAAATTATTGTTGAATTGGATTAAGGTGGCAGTTAACATTAATGTGATGTGTATGTTATTGTGATGATGTGGTGTATGATTGTGAATGATTGAATGATGCTTATACATGTACATACTTGTTATGATGTTATTGGTAAGAGGTGGTAAGCGATGTTAAGCATCGGAATGATGATGATGTATGATGATGTAAGTATGTGTCATGTGTGCATTCATTCATAAATCATTTGCATTGGAAGGCTAATTCCCATTGTGCGGAGATTAGCAGGCAGTCATCGTGTGCCCATGTGGGGTGTGAGCGACTAAAGGGCAGTATCAAAGAGAGAAGTCCTGTGAATGTGATTCACGAATTTTGGTACCACATGCATAAGAGTCTGCATGGTCTTTGTATAAATTGTGACATGTCAGGATGAAATCCGGTGTTATGATTGTGTGGTGTTATTGATGCATACTTTTGACTTGTGCTTGTGATTGGTATGAATTGATAAATCTGAATATGCTAAGTAGGGTGGATAATTGCTTATGAAATTCTATATCTGATGATTTATAATGCTATTTAATTATGATGTAGTCTCACCCTTACTTTGATGATTTCAGATTGAAGTAGCGGCCTAAGCGATCGGTGAGGATGACTCGTAGAGTTTATCCGGTTATGTTGGGTCGTGTCGGTCATGCTCTGATCTTGTAACACTGGGGGTCGATAGTCTGAGCGTTACTTGATATGCATTGTTGCCATTATTGGTTATGAATTATGTATTGTTGATTTGTTTGGATATGTTTCTTAACATTGTTAAAATGAGTTCCGCTGTGCTAAACACATGTTTTGATATTTGGTTTAATTCTAATAAAGCATGACAAACGACTTGGCATTTTATTTATTTTATTAATTGTAACATCCTTGTTGTATAATTAATCTGATCATTATTATATTTTTCGCGGGGTTTTAGAAGGGTGTTACAATAGTGGTATCAGAGCATAGTCGGTCGTTAGAGTCAGAGTCTTAGTGTCAGTGTTCCCTTGTATGCGACTAGTGTAAGGTAAACACTGTCGATACTTTTATTCTGATGAGATTGTTTTGTGATTTAGCAGAACAATGGCTGGAAGAGGTGGAAGGAACGATGACGCTATCGCAGAGGCTCTAGGCATGATTGCTGGTGTACTAGGAGGGAATGCTAATGGAGCTGCGATTGGTGCTGACAGGCAGTTGAACAGCTTTCAGAGGAACAATCCTCCACTATTCAAAGGCACTCATGACCCTGATGGTGCTCAGAAATGGTTGAAAGAGATCGAGAGGATCTTCCGAGTGATCGATTGTGCAGAAAATCTGAAGGTGAGGTACGGTACTCACATGCTATCAGAAGAAGCTGATGACTGGTGGGTTACTACTAGGACTGAGTTGGATTCAGATGGGATTGCGATTACTTGGGCCATATTCAAGAGAGAATTTCTGAGGAAGTACTTTCCTGAAGATGTGCGCGGAAGGAAGGAAATTGAGTTCTTGGAGCTGAAACAGGGTAGTATGACAGTGCCGGAATATGCTTCCAAATTTGTGGAATTGGCTAAGCACTACATACACTACACCAACGATGCAGCTGGAGAATTCTCTAAGTGTATCAAGTTTGAGAATGGTCTTCGTGATGAGATCAAGCAGGGTATCAGGTATCAAAGAATTTGCCGATTTGCTGATTTGGTGGACTGTAGCAGAATCTTTGAGGAAGACAGTCTTAAGCTGAAATCATCTCACTCTCGCGAGTTAGTTGATAAGAAGGGTAAAAAGCCTATGGACAGAGGTACACCATATGGTAGGGGAAACCCAAGAGCTGGCAATTGGAAAAGGCCTGGAGATTCTGGTGCTCCCGTTAGGTGCTTCAACTGTGGTGAAACAGGACATAAGAGGAATGAGTGCAAGAAAGAAGAGAAGAAGTGCTTCAAGTGTAACAGAATGGGTCATATTGCTGCTGACTGCAAAATGAGAACAGTAACTTGCTATAACTGTGGCGAAGAGGGTCATATCAGTCCGCAGTGCACCAAGCCAAAGAAGGACCAAGCTGGAGGGAAAGTCTTTGCTTTGTCCGGATCAGAAACTACTCCGGAGGATAGACTAATTAAAGGTACGTGTTTCATACATAACACACCTTTAATTGCGATTATTGATACTGGTGCGACTCACTCGTTTATTTCATTGGATTGTGCTAAGAGGCTAAATTTAGAGATATCAAAGATTAGTGGAAGTATGATTATTGACACTCCTGCGTCAGGTTCAGTGACCACTTCATCTGCATGTTTGAACTGTCCTGTGAATATATTTGGTAGAAAGTTTGGAATGGACTTAGTGTGCCTTCCACTCAAACAACTTGACGTTATTTTGGGGATGAACTGGTTGCAATTTAACCGAGTTCATATCAACTGTTTTACGAAGACGGTCATCTTTCCTGAAGAAGTTAATGTCGATGAGTTGGCAATGACTGCAAGACAAGTGGGTGAAGCAATTCAAGACGGGGCAGCCGTGTTTATGCTTTTTGCGTCGATGGAAGTGAAAGGGAGTAGTGAGTAATGAACTACCAGTGGTACGAGAATTTCCAGAAGTTTTTCCAGAAGATGTTAGAGAGCTACCACCTGAAAGGGAAGTAGAGTTTGCCATTGAGTTAGTTCCTGGAACCAGTCCTATATCGATGGCACCTTATAGAATGTCAGCATCTGAATTGACCGAATTGAAGAGTCAATTAGAAGAATTGTTGGAGAAGGAGTTCATTCGTCCGAGTGTGTCACCGTGGGGTGCACCGGTGTTATTGGTAAAGAAGAAGAAAGGATCTATGAGGTTGTGTGTAGACTACAGACAACTGAATAAAGTTACTATCAAGAATCGGTATCCATTGCCGAGGATTGATGATTTGATGGATCAGTTGGTCGGAGCTAGTATATTCAGTAAAATTGATTTGAGGTCTGGGTATCATCAGATTCGTGTGAAGGCGGACGATATTCAGAAGACTGCGTTCAGAACGAGGTATGGTCATTATGAATACACTGTGATGCCGTTTGGAGTTACTAACGCTCCTGGTTTTTTCATGGAATATATGAATAGAATTTTTCATCCTTACCTTGATAAGTTCGTCGTGGTGTTCATCGACGACATTCTGATATATTCCAAAAGTGAAGAAGAACATGCAGGGCATCTCAGAGTTGTACTGGGAGTATTGAAAGAGAAGAAGCTTTATGCCAAACTGTCGAAATGTGATTTCTGGTTAAGTGAAGTGAGTTTCCTGGGTCATGTAATTTCCAAGAACGGTATTGCCGTAGATCCAGCAAAGGTAGAAGCTGTGTCTCAGTGGGAAGCTCCGAAGTCCGTGACTGAAATTCGTAGCTTTCTGGGTCTTGCAGGTTACTATCGGAAGTTTATAGAAGGATTTTCAAAGTTAGCTCTACCATTGACGAAGTTGACTAGGAAGGGTCAAGCGTTCGTTTGGGACTCGAAATGCGAAGAAGGATTCCAAGAATTAAAGAAGAGGCTGACTAGTGCTCCTATTTTAATCTTGCCGAATCCGGCAGAATCTTTTGTTGTGTATTGTGATGCTTCATTGATGGGACTTGGAGGTGTACTAATGCAGAACCAACAGGTAGTCGCTTATGCGTCGAGACAACTTAAAGTGCATGAGAAGAATTACCCGACTCATGACTTAGAGTTGGCAGCAGTGGTGTTTGTGTTGAAATTATGGAGACATTACCTTTATGGTTCACGGTTCGAGGTATTTAGTGATCATAAGAGTCTGAAGTACCTATTCGACCAGAAGGAGCTTAATATGAGACAGAGGAGGTGGTTAGAGTTCCTTAAAGATTATGATTTTGAGCTGAATTACCATCCGGGTAAGGCGAATGTTGTTGCTGACGCTTTGAGTAGGAAGTCCTTGCATATGTCGATGTTGATGGTGCGAGAACTAGATTTGATTGAACAATTCCGGGATTTAAGTTTGGTATGTGAAGGCACTTCGAATAGTATCAAGTTAGGTATGTTAAAGCTGACAAGTGGAATTCTTGATGAAATCAGAGAAAGGCAGAAGGAAGATGTGGGACTAGTTGACAGATTGACTTTGATTAACCAAGGAAAAGGAGGTGAGTTCAGAATTGATGAGAATGGCATAATGAGATTTGGCGACCGTGTTTGTGTTCCTGACGTTACTGAACTGAAGAAGAGTATCTTGGAAGAAGGACATCGTAGTGGATTGAGTATTCACCCTGGTGCTACTAAGATGTACCATGATTTGAAGAAGTTATTCTGGTGGCCGGGAATGAAAAAGGAAATAGCTGAATTTGTTTATTCTTGCTTGACTTGTCAGAAGTCAAAGATCGAACATCAGAGGCCGTATGGGACTATGCAGCCTTTATTTATTCCTGAATGGAAGTGGGATAGCATATCCATGTACTTTGTATCTGGATTGCCAAGAACAGCTAAGAACTATGAAGCCATTTGGGTTATTGTGGATAAACTGACGAAGTCTGCTCACTTCATACCGATGAGAATGGATTATTCTATGGAAAGGTTGGCACAGTTGTACATTGAGAAAATAGTAAGTTTGCATGGTATTCCTTCGAGTATCGTATCAGATAGAGATCCAAGATTTACATCCAGATTTTGGGAAGGGTTACAGAAGGTCTTGGGTACTAAATTAAGGTTGAGTTCTGCTTATCATCCACAGACTGATGGTCAGACTGAAAGGACGATTCAATCATTGGAAGATCTATTGCGTGCTTGTGTATTGGAAAAAGGTGGTACATGGGATAGTTACTTGCCGTTGATTGAATTTACTTACAACAACACTTGCAAACCTACATGACGTATTCCATATATCTCAATTGAGGAAATATATTGCGGATCCGTCTCATGTAATCCAAGTGGATGATGTGCAAGTGAGAGATAATATGACGGTTGACGCGTTGCCAATGAGGATTGAAGATCGGAAGTTAAAGCAACTACGTGGTAAAGAGATAGCTCTAGTCCGAGTAGCTTGGGGAGGAGCTGCAGGCGGAAATGTTACGTGGGAACTGGAGAGTCAGATGAAGGACTCCTATCCCGAACTCTTTGTTTGAGGTATGTTTTCGAGGACGAAAACTCTTTTAGTGGAGGAGAGTTGTAACACCCCGTTAATTCTTGTTATTAATTTAATTATTTTTTTGTAATTAAATTATTAGAATTAATAATTTTGGGAATTTTGTGGAAAATGGTGAAATATTTGGTTTGGGCTAGAGTGGTGATTAGCATAAGGGGGGTGTTAGCTAAGCAGGCCCATTATAATATTTATTTTATTTTTCATAAAATAAAAGGATTTGGGAAAAGAGGAAGTAGAAGCAAAGGAGACAGAGTCTGAGAAAGGAAGAACACGTGAAAGAGAGAAGAGCCAAAGGGGAAGAAGACCTTCGAAGATTCAACTCTGAGGTAAGGGGGGATTCTTCGGGTTAGTAATCCTTATGCGATTGTAGGTAGTAGGATTGATTAGGATTATTGTCTAGTTCAATCGTACGTGTCGGGTTTGGGGAATTTTGCTAGGTTTTGATGAATTTGTATGAATTACATGATTCTGTTAATACTCATGATATATGCTGTTAATACTTGGATAAAACTTGTCTGAAATGTGTGATGATGTGAAAATTGATGGTATTTGTGTGCTATGTTCGTATGTACCTGAAATTGGGGAAATGGGATAGGGTAAATGCTGTCAAAATGGTGAATTTGGCTGTGCAGGTACGTAGGAACCGGTTCCCATGTGGGACGAACCGGTCCCCCCTTATAAAAACAGAGAGGTGTGGATTCTGGGTTGCTGGGAACCGGTTCCCAGATAGGGACAACCCGGTTCCCCATAGTAAAAATCAGAGGCGTGTTATTGGAAGCAGCCAGGAACCGGTTCCCATGTGGGACGAACCGGGTTCTGCAGCATATTTTATAAAAATGTTTTATTTTCAAAAACCCATAACTTTTGATCCGAGTATCCGATTTATGTGCCGTTTTGAGCGTTGCGAAGCTAAGGAGATGCTTTATCTGATGAAGTAATAATACGGGCAGTGGCCAACTTATTTATTTATTCAATTAAATTATTGTTGAATTGGATTAAGGTGGCAGTTAACATTAATGTGATGTGTATGTTATTGTGATGATGTGGTGTATGATTGTGAATGATTGAATGATGCTTATACATGTACATACTTGTTATGATGTTATTGGTAAGAGGTGATAAGCGATGTTAAGCATCGGAATGATGATGATGTATGATGATGTAAGTATGTGTCATGTGTGCATTCATTCATAAATCATTTGCATTGGAAGGCTAATTCCCATTGTGCGGAGATTAGCAGGCAGTCATCGTGTGCCCATGTGGGGTGTGAGCGACTAAAGGGCAGTATCAAAGAGAGAAGTCCTGTGAATGTGATTCACGAATTTTGGTACCACATGCATAAGAGTCTGCATGGTCTTTGTATAAATTGTGACATGTCAGGATGAAATCCGGTGTTATGATTATGTGGTGTTATTGATGCATACTTTTGACTTGTGCTTGTGATTGGTATGAATTGATAAATCTGAATATGCTAAGTAGGGTGGATAATTGCTTATGAAATTCTATATCTGATGATTTATAATGCTATTTAATTATGATGTAGTCTCACCCTTACTTTGATGATTTCAGATTGAAGTAGCGGCCTAAGCGATCGGTGAGGATGACTCGTAGAGTTTATCCGGTTATGTTGGGTCGTGTCGGTCATGCTCTGATCTTGTAACACTGGGGGTCGATAGTCTGAGCGTTACTTGATATACATTGTTGCCATTATTGGTTATGAATTATGTATTGTTGATTTGTTTGGATATGTTTCTTAACATTGTTAAAATGAGTTCCGCTGTGCTAAACACATGTTTTGATATTTGGTTTAATTCTAATAAAGCATGACAAACGACTTGGCATTTTATTTATTTTATTAATTGTAACATCCTTGTTGTATAATTAATCTGATCATTATTATATTTTTCGCGGGGTTTTAGAAGGGTGTTACAATAGTGGTATCAGAGCATAGTCGGTCGTTAGAGTCAGAGTCTTAGTGTCAGTGTTCCCTTGTATGCGACTAGTGTAAGGTAAACACTGTCGATACTTTTATTCTGATGAGATTGTTTTGTGATTTAGCAGAACAATGGCTGGAAGAGGTGGAAGGAACGATGACGCTATCGCAGAGGCTCTAGGCATGATTGCTGGTGTACTAGGAGGGAATGCTAATGGAGCTGCGATTGGTGCTGACAGGCAGTTGAACAGCTTTCAGAGGAACAATCCTCCACTATTCAAAGGCACTCATGACCCTGATGGTGCTCAGAAATGGTTGAAAGAGATCGAGAGGATCTTCCGAGTGATCGATTGTGCAGAAAATCTGAAGGTGAGGTACGGTACTCACATGCTATCAGAAGAAGCTGATGACTGGTGGGTTACTACTAGGACTGAGTTGGATTCAGATGGGATTGCGATTACTTGGGCCATATTCAAGAGAGAATTTCTGAGGAAGTACTTTCCTGAAGATGTGCGCGGAAGGAAGGAAATTGAGTTCTTGGAGCTGAAACAGGGTAGTATGACAGTGCCGGAATATGCTTCCAAATTTGTGGAATTGGCTAAGCACTACATACACTACACCAACGATGCAGCTGGAGAATTCTCTAAGTGTATCAAGTTTGAGAATGGTCTTCGTGATGAGATCAAGCAGGGTATCAGGTATCAAAGAATTTGCCGATTTGCTGATTTGGTGGACTGTAGCAGAATCTTTGAGGAAGACAGTCTTAAGCTGAAATCATCTCACTCTCGCGAGTTAGTTGATAAGAAGGGTAAAAAGCCTATGGACAGAGGTACACCATATGGTAGGGGAAACCCAAGAGCTGGCAATTGGAAAAGGCCTGGAGATTCTGGTGCTCCCGTTAGGTGCTTCAACTGTGGTGAAACAGGACATAAGAGGAACGAGTGCAAGAAAGAAGAGAAGAAGTGCTTCAAGTGTAACAGAATGGGTCATATTGCTGCTGACTGCAAAATGAGAACAGTAACTTGCTATAACTGTGGCGAAGAGGGTCATATCAGTCCGCAGTGCACCAAGCCAAAGAAGGACCAAGCTGGAGGGAAAGTCTTTGCTTTGTCCGGATCAGAAACTACTCCGGAGGATAGACTAATTAAAGGTACGTGTTTCATACATAACACACCTTTAATTGCGATTATTGATACTGGTGCGACTCACTCGTTTATTTCATTGGATTGTGCTAAGAGGCTAAATTTAGAGATATCAAAGATTAGTGGAAGTATGGTTATTGACACTCCTGCGTCAGGTTCAGTGACCACTTCATCTGCATGTTTGAACTGTCCTGTGAATATATTTGGTAGAAAGTTTGGAATGGACTTAGTGTGCCTTCCACTCAAACAACTTGACGTTATTTTGGGGATGAACTGGTTGCAATTTAACCGAGTTCATATCAACTGTTTTACGAAGACGGTCATCTTTCCTGAAGAAGTTAATGTCGATGAGTTGGCAATGACTGCAAGACAAGTGGGTGAAGCAATTCAAGACGGGGCAGCCGTGTTTATGCTTTTTGCGTCGATGGAAGTGAAAGGGAGTAGTGAGTAATGAACTACCAGTGGTACGAGAATTTCCAGAAGTTTTTCCAGAAGATGTTAGAGAGCTACCACCTGAAAGGGAAGTAGAGTTTGCCATTGAGTTAGTTCCTGGAACCAGTCCTATATCGATGGCACCTTATAGAATGTCAGCATCTGAATTGACCGAATTGAAGAGTCAATTAGAAGAATTGTTGGAGAAGGAGTTCATTCGTCCGAGTGTGTCACCGTGGGGTGCACCGGTGTTATTGGTAAAGAAGAAGAAAGGATCTATGAGGTTGTGTGTAGACTACAGACAACTGAATAAAGTTACTATCAAGAATCGGTATCCATTGCCGAGGATTGATGATTTGATGGATCAGTTGGTCGGAGCTAGTATATTCAGTAAAATTGATTTGAGGTCTGGGTATCATCAGATTCGTGTGAAGGCGGACGATATTCAGAAGACTGCGTTCAGAACGAGGTATGGTCATTATGAATACACTGTGATGCCGTTTGGAGTTACTAACGCTCCTGGTTTTTTCATGGAATATATGAATAGAATTTTTCATCCTTACCTTGATAAGTTCGTCGTGGTGTTCATTGACGACATTCTGATATATTCCAAAAGTGAAGAAGAACATGCAGAGCATCTCAGAGTTGTACTGGGAGTATTGAAAGAGAAGAAGCTTTATGCCAAACTGTCGAAATGTGATTTCTGGTTAAGTGAAGTGAGTTTCCTGGGTCATGTAATTTCCAAGAACGGTATTGCCGTAGATCCAGCAAAGGTAGAAGCTGTGTCTCAGTGGGAAGCTCCGAAGTCCGTGACTGAAATTCGTAGCTTTCTGGGTCTTGCAGGTTACTATCGGAAGTTTATAGAAGGATTTTCAAAGTTAGCTCTACCATTGACGAAGTTGACTAGGAAGGGTCAAGCGTTCGTTTGGGACTCGAAATGCGAAGAAGGATTCCAAGAATTAAAGAAGAGGCTGACTAGTGCTCCTATTTTAATCTTGCCGAATCCGGCAGAATCTTTTGTTGTGTATTGTGATGCTTCATTGATGGGACTTGGAGGTGTACTAATGCAGAACCAACAGGTAGTCGCTTATGCGTCGAGACAACTTAAAGTGCATGAGAAGAATTACCCGACTCATGACTTAGAGTTGGCAGCAGTGGTGTTTGTGTTGAAATTATGGAGACATTACCTTTATGGTTCACGGTTCGAGGTATTTAGTGATCATAAGAGTCTGAAGTACCTATTCGACCAGAAGGAGCTTAATATGAGACAGAGGAGGTGGTTAGAGTTCCTTAAAGATTATGATTTTGAGCTGAATTACCATCCGGGTAAGGCGAATGTTGTTGCTGACGCTTTGAGTAGGAAGTCCTTGCATATGTCGATGTTGATGGTGCGAGAACTAGATTTGATTGAACAATTCCGGGATTTAAGTTTGGTATGTGAAGGCACTTCGAATAGTATCAAGTTAGGTATGTTAAAGCTGACAAGTGGAATTCTTGATGAAATCAGAGAAAGGCAGAAGGAAGATGTGGGACTAGTTGACAGATTGACTTTGATTAACCAAGGAAAAGGAGGTGAGTTCAGAATTGATGAGAATGGCATAATGAGATTTGGCGACCGTGTTTGTGTTCCTGACGTTACTGAACTGAAGAAGAGTATCTTGGAAGAAGGACATCGTAGTGGATTGAGTATTCACCCTGGTGCTACTAAGATGTACCATGATTTGAAGAAGTTATTCTGGTGGCCGGGAATGAAAAAGGAAATAGCTGAATTTGTTTATTCTTGCTTGACTTGTCAGAAGTCAAAGATCGAACATCAGAGGCCGTATGGGACTATGCAGCCTTTATTTATTCCTGAATGGAAGTGGGATAGCATATCCATGTACTTTGTATCTGGATTGCCAAGAACAGCTAAGAACTATGAAGCCATTTGGGTTATTGTGGATAAACTGACGAAGTCTGCTCACTTCATACCGATGAGAATGGATTATTCTATGGAAAGGTTGGCACAGTTGTACATTGAGAAAATAGTAAGTTTGCATGGTATTCCTTCGAGTATCGTATCAGATAGAGATCCAAGATTTACATCCAGATTTTGGGAAGGGTTACAGAAGGTCTTGGGTACTAAATTAAGGTTGAGTTCTGCTTATCATCCACAGACTGATGGTCAGACTGAAAGGACGATTCAATCATTGGAAGATCTATTGCGTGCTTGTGTATTGGAAAAAGGTGGTACATGGGATAGTTACTTGCCGTTGATTGAATTTACTTACAACAACACTTGCAAACCTACATGACGTATTCCATATATCTCAATTGAGGAAATATATTGCGGATCCGTCTCATGTAATCCAAGTGGATGATGTGCAAGTGAGAGATAATATGACGGTTGACGCGTTGCCAATGAGGATTGAAGATCGGAAGTTAAAGCAACTACGTGGTAAAGAGATAGCTCTAGTCCGAGTAGCTTGGGGAGGAGCTGCAGGCGGAAATGTTACGTGGGAACTGGAGAGTCAGATGAAGGACTCCTATCCCGAACTCTTTGTTTGAGGTATGTTTTCGAGGACGAAAACTCTTTTAGTGGAGGAGAGTTGTAACACCCCGTTAATTCTTGTTATTAATTTAATTATTTTTTTGTAATTAAATTATTAGAATTAATAATTTTGGGAATTTTGTGGAAAATGGTGAAATATTTGGTTTGGGCTAGAGTGGTGATTAGCATAAGGGGGGTGTTAGCTAAGCAGGCCCATTATAATATTTATTTTATTTTTCATAAAATAAAAGGATTTGGGAAAAGAGGAAGTAGAAGCAAAGGAGACAGAGTCTGAGAAAGGAAGAACACGTGAAAGAGAGAAGAGCCAAAGGGGAAGAAGACCTTCGAAGATTCAACTCTGAGGTAAGGGGGGATTCTTCGGGTTAGTAATCCTTATGCGATTGTAGGTAGTAGGATTGATTAGGATTATTGTCTAGTTCAATCGTACGTGTCGGGTTTGGGGAATTTTGCTAGGTTTTGATGAATTTGTATGAATTACATGATTCTGTTAATACTCATGATATATGCTGTTAATACTTGGATAAAACTTGTCTGAAATGTGTGATGATGTGAAAATTGATGGTATTTGTGTGCTATGTTCGTATGTACCTGAAATTGGGGAAATGGGATAGGGTAAATGCTGTCAAAATGGTGAATTTGGCTGTGCAGGTACGTAGGAACCGGTTCCCATGTGGGACGAACCGGTCCCCCCTTATAAAAACAGAGAGGTGTGGATTCTGGGTTGCTGGGAACCGGTTCCCAGATAGGGACAACCCGGTTCCCCATAGTAAAAATCAGAGGCGTGTTATTGGAAGCAGCCAGGAACCGGTTCCCATGTGGGACGAACCGGGTTCTGCAGCATATTTTATAAAAATGTTTTATTTTCAAAAACCCATAACTTTTGATCCGAGTATCCGATTTATGTGCCGTTTTGAGCGTTGCGAAGCTAAGGAGATGCTTTATCTGATGAAGTAATAATACGGGCAGTGGCCAACTTATTTATTTATTCAATTAAATTATTGTTGAATTGGATTAAGGTGGCAGTTAACATTAATGTGATGTGTATGTTATTGTGATGATGTGGTGTATGATTGTGAATGATTGAATGATGCTTATACATGTACATACTTGTTATGATGTTATTGGTAAGAGGTGATAAGCGATGTTAAGCATCGGAATGATGATGATGTATGATGATGTAAGTATGTGTCATGTGTGCATTCATTCATAAATCATTTGCATTGGAAGGCTAATTCCCATTGTGCGGAGATTAGCAGGCAGTCATCGTGTGCCCATGTGGGGTGTGAGCGATGAGGCAGTAGTCGTGTGCCCATGTGGGGTGTGAGCGACTAAAGGGCAGTATCAAAGAGAGAAGTCCTGTGAATGTGATTCACGAATTTTGGTACCACATGCATAAGAGTCTGCATGGTCTTTGTATAAATTGTGACATGTCAGGATGAAATCCGGTGTTATGATTGTGTGGTGTTATTGATGCATACTTTTGACTTGTGCTTGTGATTGGTATGAATTGATAAATATGAATATGCTAAGTAGGGTGGATAATTGCTTATGAAATTCTATATCTGATGATTTATAATGCTATTTAATTATGATGTAGTCTCACCCTTACTTTGATGATTTCAGATTGAAGTAGCGGCCTAAGCGATCAGTGAGGATGACTCGTAGAGTTTATCCGGTTATGTTGGGTCGTGTCGGTCATGCTCTGATCTTGTAACACTGGGGGTCGATAGTCTTAGCGTTACTTGATATACATTGTTGCCATTATTGGTTATGAATTATGTATTGTTGATTTGTTTGGATATGTTTCTTAACATTGTTAAAATGAGTTCCGCTGTGCTAAACACATGTTTTGATATTTGGTTTAATTCTAATAAAGCATGACAAACGACTTGGCATTTTATTTATTTTATTAATTGTAACATCCTTGTTGTATAATTACTCTGATCATTATTATATTTTTCGCGGGGTTTTAGAAGGGTGTTACATCTTGCATTGGTACGAAACCATACGACTGTCACAACCAGAGAAATTTCCAGATCGAGATTTTACACCTTTAGATGAGTTACTCTACAAATGCGACATTGAGACGAAACTGGACAACAATAATGAGTGTTAGGGTTGTTTTCTTCTTCCTGACGACGTCGATAGCGTTGGTGTTAGGTTTTTTTTTTAAAGTGGAAGAATGGGTATTTAGTGTTTAACATATATAAGAAATCGCCAGTGTGTAACAATGGTTTTACAAAAGATCCATAGTGGTATCCCTATAATTTTTTAATTATATATAAGGGTTAAATAGCTTTCACCCCCTGCAATAGTAGCGTGTTTTGATTTCCCCCTATTAAAATTTTTTTTTGTCTTTGCCCCTTAAAAAAAAAGATTCTGTTTTCAGACACCCCCTATTCCATGTTTGGCTTACTAGGCGTGGAGAATCTTGCTGACTGGGCGCATGACGTGGTTGTCTTATTTCATGTTTGGCTGTTTGGCTGACTGGGCGTGGAGAATGTTGCTGATTGGGCGCATGACGTGGTTGTCTTTGGAAAGCTTGGAAAAATTGAATAACCTGGATTTCAAACCCAGGTCACAAAGGCTACAGTGTTGCCAGCTTACCACCAAATCATGCATGTTTAGTTTTATATATTTGCAAAGGAATTCTATATATTAATGCTCCATTCTTTTTCAATAATATATATATATATATATTAAATATATATATATATATATATATATGTATATATATATATATTAAATATATATATATATATATATATATATATATATATATATATATTTATTAAATATATATATTTAATATATATATATTTAATATATATATGTTTAATTTTATTAATGTATTATTTAATAATTTTTATATATTATTAATGTATTATTTAATAATTTCTATATATTATTAATATATTATTTAATTTTATTAATGTATTATCTAATAATTTATATATATTAATGCTTCATTATTTTTCAATAATATAAATAATTTATTAAAATCTTATTAATCTATTAAATTTTTTAATAATTTATATATATTTAATAATTTATTAAATAAATAATCTATTAAATATATATATTTAATAATCTATTAATAATCTATTAAAAAATCTATTAAAATGTTTAATAATTTATATATATTTAATAATTTATTAAATAAATAATCTATTGAAATGTTATTTATAAAATTTATAATTTAAAAATGTATATTTATAAAATGTATAGTTTAAAAATTTTTAATAATTATTTTATGTTTATGTAATTATTGATTAATATATTATAAAATATATTATTAAATAACATTTTAATAGATTATTTATGAAATAAATTATTATATATATATATATATATATATATATATATATATATATAAATTATTAAACATTTTCATAGATTAATAATATTTTAATAAATTATTTATTTAATAAATTATTAAATATATATATTATTGAAAAAGAATGGAGCATTAATATATAGAACTCTTTTGAAATTATATACAACTAAACATGCATGGTTTGGTGGTTTGCTTGCAGTGCTGTAGCCCTTGTGACCTGTGTTCAAAACCCCTTTTCTAAGGGGCAAAGACAAAAAAAAAATTAATAGGGGAAAAATCAAAACACGCTACTATTGCAGGGGGTGAAAGCTATTTAACCCTATATATAAATATAGTTAAAAAGGTGTGCATTATCGTAAAAGGGATAAACTATTTAAGGGAGTTGAGGATCGAACCACATTAGTTTAGCAGTCTCATTACGGTTTTGGGGCGAACCGTGGTGACTTTGGCGTTGTTGTTTGCTCGTTTTGTAGTAGTGATAATAACTTTACAGTCCAGGGAAATCTTCATATATGACTTCCTCATGAGAAAGAAATCTATCTATGAACATGTCACCCCACTTTTATATGTGGTAAGATGCTCATCAATTTTCCTAAACTAGGTATTTGCTATAGTAAGATCCAAAGTCGATGAAAACTCCAAGATGGATTTACTCTGTGCATTCATCTCCCATAAACCACACCTCTCATGCACTCTCTCAAAACATGTTACTCGCTCCATACATGCCCATATAGATCCCCTCCTATATCCTAAAGTAAGCCTTCTAAATCCTTCCAAAAATTTACCTCAATGTGTTATACTAACCCAAGTTGAGGTGGGTAAGCACTAATAACATTAAAGATGTTCTGCTACACTACAAATTTCAAGGCTATGATTCGATCTCCTATTATTTTCAAATTCATAATATATTTATTCCACTTCTTGTCAACAATAATCCCCATCCTATTTTTTAATCTAACTTTTCTGGTGTACCAAAACTCAAATCCTGACTTATCTAATTCTTTTGCTTTTTCACATGTCCACTTAAGTTCTGGTAGGCTCATAAAATAGGTCTTCCTCCTCACTATAATGTCTACTATTTCCATAAATACACGAGTAAATGTGTCTATATTCCATGATGCAAAACGAATCTTACTCTCATGAACTAACTTTTTTACCCACGCTCGTTTACAAAAATTTGAGAACTCTTGCTTATATAACTACATAAATATAAATAAATAAATCTAATTGAGAATGAATTTATTAATAACTTTAGAAATATTCAAACTTAAAATCTGATAACTATTATATATATATATATATATATATATATATATATATATATATATATATATATATATATATATGGCATATCTAGTGAGAATTAATAATTTATATGAGAATGTGAGAATGAATCTCAACCATTAGATTTTAAAATAAATGGTGGAGATTAAGTGTCAAACTTTTTTTCTCTCTCCTTCATTATTAAAATAAATGATGGAGGAGAGAGAAAAAAAGATTGACACTTAATCTCCACCATTTATTTTAAAATTTAACGGTTCATATTCATTCTCATATTCTCACATAAAAATGTCATTCTCATATGATATGCTCTCTCTCTCTCTCTCTCTCTCTCTCTCTCTCTCTCTCTCTCTCTCTCTCACACTCTCTCTCTCTCTCTCTCTCTCTCTCTCTCTCTCTCTATATATATATATATATATATATATATATATATATATATATATATATAAGTTTTTTAACTTACTCCAAATCATAGCCTTTAAATTGAATCTAATCTAATGATTAATTAAGTAAAAATTATAATTAACCATTTGATTAGATTCAATTTAAAGGCTATGATTTGGAGTAAACTAAAAAAATTTACTCTTGAAGTAAGTTGATCCCAACCAATGGTGGATCTTACCCGAAATGTTAAGGGATACGACAAATATTAATTAAAATATTATAATAAAATTTTTCTAAAAATTGTATATAATTTTATATAAAATTTAATGCAAAACGAAAATATAATATATATATATATATATATATATATATATATATTAAAATATGATTTTTAGATGGTTAGGTTGGTGTGATGTATTGCCTAGGGATGTTTTGACTCTTTTTCACATTTCTCCTCTTTATGGAGGTCGTAGGACTAGAGGGGGGTTGTTGATGATTTGGTATGTCATTATTTGGTCGATTTGGAAATTTAGGAATGACATCATTTTCTTTGGTTCTTCGGTGACACCAAAAGACGTGGAAGATATGAATATTGCTTTAGCTTGGAATTGGTTTTGTGTACCTTCTTAGACTGGCTTGAGAATCCTATCCAATTTCCCAGCTAATAGTGGGTGAGTGGCTTCGGTCTCCCTTAGGACATGTTCTTGTTTTGTAGGTGTCCATAGCTGGAGGGATCTAGTTCGATCTTGACTCTGATTTCTCTGTTGGTTCTCTTCTAATTGTCCTTTTTTGTGTTGTTGATTTTTGTGTCGCTCCCTTTGTTGTATTTGTGAGTTGATGTTGTCTTTGTTGTTTAGATTAATTAGACACTCTTTGTACCATTTTTGTGCCGCCTATGCGACTTTTGGTTGTTAGTGTCTTTTTCATTTATTAATATATTGTATTTTCTTTTTATAAAAAATAAAAAAAATTGTTAAATCACTTTAATCATAGAACTTGATTGGAAATCAACCTTCTATAACAAAATTTATTTAAAAATTAAATTAAATTCAAAGCAAATTAATTAAACGAATGCTTATTCAATCAAATTTTCAAGTATTAAAATATTTAGTTTCGAACCAACGAAAGTTGACTAAAAAATATTTAATTAGACATAGTAAAAATGGTCAAGTAGAAAAAAAAACCCTAATCAATTGCCACCCCAACACCATGCATTAAGTATGTTTTTGGTCTCTATAAATATTTTAAATTTTATTTTTAGTCCTCATTAAAAAAAATGACATATTTTAGTCCCTATAAAATTATTATGCACGTAGTTTTAGTGTTTACTGTTAAATCGATGTGTATTTTTGAATGATTATTTTACAGACATGTTTATAACGTTATAAAAAGTTCCTCGGAAAAAAAACTAAAAATTTGATTTCTAAGTCGAGATTTGCAATTACTTTTATCATTATCTTTTGAAATTTAAAAAATTTATATTTAATTCTTCTTATTATAAAAAATTTTATAATTTGGTAAAGAAATATTTTATAATATTTTAAACACGTATGAAAAAAATTATTCAAAAATTTAAAATTTAAAGGTAGTTAAATAGTTTTCAAAATTTTAAAAAATAGTAAGGACTAAAACTGCATGCAAAAAAATTATATAAGGACTAAAAAATATTATTTTTTAATAGAGACTAAAAATAAAATTTAAAATATTTATAGGAAAAAAAACATACTTAACCCTTTCCTTTTCCTTTATAAGAAAGCAGAAGAAAAAATTAGCAAGTCTCCTACTCTAACATATGATACCATACCACCTATTTCCCTTTCAACTTTGAGCTTTATAACACTTATTTCTTCGTAGCTTATAGTAAATGTTGTTCCTTTGTGGGTCTTTTTCTTAGTGTTATTTTCATTTGTTGTAGTTTCATTTATATTGATTTTTTCACCATTGTAATTGTAATTTTATATATATATATATATATATATATATATATATATATATATATATATATATATATATATATATATATATATATATATATATATATATATATATATATATATATATATATATAAAATGAAAATGAACCATGATTCTTTTAAGGGAGCATTGGAGAATGGCCAATTAAGATGAAAATGAATCGTGATGGTTTTAAGGGAGTATTGGAGTAAAAACAATTTTGCATTGGAGTGCATAATCAAATTCAATGTGACGAGGTCATAGACAAATGACTAAACATAAGCACTACTGTAACAACTAGTAGCCTAGGATACCTCTGCATACCCTTTAATTGATAGGGCAGAGGCTGCATAAATTTCATATGACTAAGTTATACTCTCCTTTTTGGAATGGCCTTCAGGATGCCAACAAAATACTCTAGATGTAAATTGTAGTATTAGTATAACCATGGACGGACCCACGTTTGGGCTTAGTGTGGCTATAGCCACACCAAAATTCTAATATTTTTCTTTTTTACTTGGCAATGGCAATTACTCCTCTATATGTTCTTGACAGAATATTAATTAGTGACTATATTGTGGGAACATTTTGTTTTATTTAAAATTTATTATTCATAAAATTAGTGATGGAGATTGTTTATTGACAACATCTACTTGTCATTTTTTTCTCCATCATTGAATATATGTTCATGTTATTTATTTATTAGTGACTCATTTGTAAAATAAAATTATCTCAAAATAAATGATTTATTTTATCATAGTTATTTAAATTTAAATTTTAAACATACATCACAAACAACAAAATAATACAAAACACAAAACAAAATGAATTTTGAAAAAAAAAATCAAAGAAATAAATTAAATAACAAAATAAATGAAGTGTCTAATAAATCTAATTTAAAAAAAAAAAGTTGTTCTAAATAAATTATAGACAAATTGTACTTGCATTTTAATTTTAATATTTAAAAAAATTATCAAAACGACGTCATTTTGTTCGAGAAAAAAATATTTAATCCATCGATTTTCCAAAATCGTCGGTTCATCAATTTTTATTAATTTTGGTCAGTTCTAGCCGGCTCTCACTAGTTTAATAGTTTATCCTATCAAGCAATCAAATCAGACTGATGACCCTTTCAATTCCCAATTGGACTGATCAGTCAAGTTTAGTTTTTAAAACATTGTCATCATATATGTTGATCTCTCATATTTATGAGACGATTTTCATTATAAACATATTTTTTAAACAATATTAATTATTATTTTCAATATAATTTAATTAATAATTTTCTTTATATTTAGCCACATCAATATATATTGTCTAGATCCGCCCCTGAGTATAACTTATAAGTTATCAATTGAGATTAGTTCACATTTATCCGGATGTAGTAAATTTTAGTAGTAGTAGACATGGCAATAAAACTCAGACCCGCGGGTACCCACCCGAACCCGCCCCGAAGTTGACGGGGAAAACCCGCTTTGACTGGATTTGGATTCGGGTATGGATTTTCCCCGATTAAAAAACATGGGGATGGGTCGGGTAATGGGGACACTAGTACCCACCCCGAACCCGTCCCCGAACCCGCCCTATTTATTTCAATATGTACATTATTATTTATATTTCATAATTTATATAATTAAATATGTGACTAATGTTTTAATAATTTGATTTGTATTTATTATTTAAAATATATGTATAGAATTTTTTGAGATTGTTTTATTTTGTTATTTATAATGTAATTTGATTTTTGAAAAAGTAAATATTTTTATTAAAAAATTGATTTTACGAAATACATGGTGGCGGGGCGGGGATACCCAAACCCAACCCGAACCCGTTAAGGACGGGTTTGGGTTTTAATTCCCCATCCCCGTTTGGGTTTGGGGCGGGTAACGGTGATTGATTGGAGATTCGGGTTTGGGTTTGGGGGAGGCAAAAACCGTCCCCGACCCGCCCCGTTGCCATGCCTAAGTATAAGTTATGAATTGAGACTGGTTAATGATATTATTTGTCAAAGTTTATATATATATATATATATATATATATATATATATATATATATATATATATATATATATATATATATATATATATATATATATATATATATATATATATATATATATATATATATATATATATTAACATATTATCTCCTTGATGGTGAATTCTTGTTTACTAACGGAACAATGAACGAAAACAAGTTAACAAGCCACACCAAACCAGGCAAGAGTCTTGATTTGCACACCAATCCTCCCACCCAACCTCCTTAATACAAGTTTTAGCAGCTACAATCCATTCCCAAAAAGTAACTTTAATCATCTCTAAAACCAATTTTGCTTAGCATCCTTCCATTGAACATAATAGAGGAATCTTCCTACTGGTCCCTTAAACTGTACCTGACAATCCCCTAATTTTTCATAATGACAAATTTACTTTTCACATTATTTTTACCATCCAATTTTCAGGTTGCATTAAAAATTCTCTTTGTAAAAATCCAGAAGATTAAAAGAATCTGGTAGTTCATTTAAAAAATTCTGTATAAAAATTTAGGTGAAGTAGGCGTTTATGTGTTTTTATCGGATTTTTTCCAAAGGAGAAAACTTAAATATAATTTCTTAAGTGTGCTTTATACTATTTTCCAATGAAAATATGATGAAGTGTATAATTTCCTCTTATACATAAGTAATTTTCTCCTATTTTCACTCCATAAAAGATATTTAAGTACACTTATCATATTTTCATTGAAAATTATTATAAACCACTCATAAGAAATTGTATCTAAGTTTTCTCCTTCTCTAAATATCTTAAAATTCCGTGAATTTTTACCGGATTTTAAGCCAATACACAAAATTATCTTGTAGTTTTATCGGATTTTTTTCAAAAAATCTGAAAATCCTATGAAGTTTTACTGGATTTTTCAAAAAAAAAAACAAAAATCCCTTGAACATTTTACGGATTTTTGGGAAACATTCAAATTTTTTTGTAGTTTTACTGGTTTTTTAGAAAAGTTCAGAATCTACAATTTTTTTGTCGTATTTATCACCGGAGATTTCAAAAAAATTAAAAAGTGTTGAATACCGTATTTTTTTAAAAGTTCGGTATACCAAATTTTTCGGAAAGATCTAAAAATCTGGTGGTTCAGCTTGTTCCAATTATGTGGTCCTGTTTCTGATGGGTCCGATGTGGATTTTACTCAGTTTTTTAACACATGTGGTATGAAGTGTAAGGAGTATGTGGAATCACATATTACAAACAATGTTAGTATGAAGTGTAAGGAGTATGTGGAATCACATAGGCATGAGCATGTTATGGTTATGTGGAACAACATCATATATTCGAATACGAAGAGTGATTTTATAGTACACCTAAAGCATTTTGAAGTTGTATGTGCTGATATTCCAAAATTTATTCAGTATGAAGTGTAAGGAGTATGTGGAATCACATAGGCATGAGCATGTTATGGATATGTGGAACAACATCATATATTCGAATACGGAGACTGATTTTGTAGTACACCTAAAGCATTTTGAAGTTGTATGTGCTGATATTCCAAAATTTGTTCAGTACGTGCAGGAAACTTGGTTGAATCCCTATAAAGAAAGATTTGTTACTGCTTGGACTAATAAAGTCACTCATATAAGGAACTCAACAACAAACAGTTACATTAATGTTAATATGAATATAGTTACAATACTAACTATCAAATAATGACATTTTGTTTTGTTTATATTTTTAATTAGGTTGAGTCTGCTCATTGGAGACTAAAAAATATGCTGACAAGTAGCATGGGAGATTTATGTAGAAGTTGGGATGCTGCTAACACCATCACCATCATCACCTTCCCATTTCCTCCTCTTCAGAGTCTGGTTCAAATTACTCTTGTTCGACTCAACCATCATCAGAAGATAAATTCACTAGGGTCCATGAACATCCTCCACCATTTTCAACCTGAATATCTCTCCGTTTATTTTCACATTCAACACCTCATTCAACACCATGGCACACGATGTTTTGATCAAACACCTTGCCACATCCATTTTTGCCTAAATTCTTGTGTCACCATTTGCACAATGTCATACCCCAAAATTTGCCCATCATATTTTAAAATATTTTGGCTCAAGCACTAAGAAATAAGCCTGACTATCTCTCTCCTAAGCAATCAACCCACAACTAGGGTTTTGCTTCTCTCGAAGTAAAATCAGGTTCTGACACCTCAAGTGGACTTCATGGCCTCTCATATGATTCAAAGGATCCTCACGCCAAGTTTCAAGCTCTGATTCACAAGTTTGTTCAGTCAATGGTTCAAATGTTCAATAGTCGACCAGTTTGACCTGAAAGTCAACTATGGTCAAATCATAGTCAAAACTCTTGATTTTTGGTCAACATCCACATTTTGAAGTTACATTCATTATTTGATCAAGAGTTGATCATGACTCATAAAGGAAAGCTCAGAAATCAACAAAATTCAAAGTTTCTAAATTAGGGCTTTTTGACCTAAAAGTCAACTAAACTTTGACCAGCCATAACTTTCACATAGAACATCAGAAATTTCCCAACCAAAGCCTATTTTGAAGGAAATTAAATTCTCTACAACTTTTTCTCTTTTTAAAGCTAAGGCCAAAAATGCACCATTTGAGAGATATGAGCCAAAACATTACAGGTCCTTTTTAAAAGTCAACAAAAAGCAGTTTTTTCTCAAAGCCTATATCATCAAGATAAAATCTCCAAATACAAAAAATATTCCAAAGTGGCTTATAGAGGACACCTTGAGCTTTCCAAAAAGTCCTAGAACACTTCCATACCTTAAAAATTGATGGAGATATGCCTTGTCAAAATTGGATAATTTTGGGTGAAAAATGTGAAACAAATGAGGTTCAAAATGAGTTTTCTTGCAAATGGACCCAAGTTTTTAAGATCTAATCTTGATCCTCAAGTTATCCAAGACATCCAATCTAATTTCCACGAATTATTGAGTTTTATTTGATTTTATATGGATTTTATTTATTTAAAAGTAATATAATTCATGTAAATCAAAGAAGAAATCAAATATTTGGTTAGAGATATGATATGGATCAAATTCAATCATCAATAACACCTCATAATCAATCAAATTTTGTGAAAATTGAGATTGGAAAGATTGGAAAGAAATTGGATCAAAATTAACCAAAGTTGGAAAGTTTTACAAATCATATTTCTTCAAGATTGCAATCATGGATTCAATTCAAGTAGATTCTGAATAATTTTATCACCCTAATCCATCCTATTATAAGTAGTGAACATTCCCAGACTCAGAGGGAAGATTTTGGAACGTTTTTGCAGCCCCAAGAACCCTAACCCGAGCTCACAAAATTCAAGAAAAAATTGAATTCGTTCTTGGTGATTGAGATTGATTCAAGGAGTTTTGAAGGTCCAAGCATATTCCTGGAGCATCACTGAACAAGTTCTGATCCTTACCAAGCCTTGAAACATCAAGAACACGTGCCTACATCTCACGGTTTGCTCATTCTTTTTCAATTTCGATTACGTCTTTTTGTGCAACATAAGCGGATTTTGATTGTATATTTGCGTTTTGTGTGATGTTATGAGTGATTCTGGAAATTTAATTGCATTCATTTGTTTATATGAGTGATCCGCCATTGCTAGGGTTTGAAGCTCTATATTAGGGTTTTCTTTTACAGGGAGAATTGGTCTAAAAGAGGACCACCATTGAACTCAAAATGATGAAACGAATTCATCCATGTCATTGGAATTAATTTTTGTTATGTGTATAAGGTTTTGATGCTTGTAGGTCTTGTAGTGACGAACCCAGAACCGTAGGTAAAACCCTGGTCTAAACCGACGGTTGAGTGAGGAAGATGAGGACGTGGCCTCATGATACTGGCTGGTTTGAATCTACGCGTGCGTTTCCCATTTGATTTCCGGTTATCACATATTATTAATGGAGTGCGTTTTGTTAACAGACATAACGCGTAGTTGAGTTGGCAAGGGAAGTGTTTGAGTCTAATGGCGTGGGTTCGACCCCTCGCTCCCCTATATATTTTATTGAATTAACTAGTTTTCAGATCCCATGCGTACTGCTTGAAGAAGACTACGGTGCACCCTCCTATCAAGGCCCTAGAATCATTCCAAAGCTGGATCCAACGCTCACAGGCTTGCAGGTTTACCATGGACCTCTCAAACGCGCCACACCGAATCATTACGCTAAGTTTTTTATTTTATTTTTATTTTTTTTTTATTTTTTTATTATTCTAATTGTTTTTATTTATTTTCTTTTCAACTACAAAACATTTTTTCAAAACCTTTTTTTTTAAAACTATTTTAAATCAACATTTTTTTTCTTTTTAATAATTTTAATTAGTTTATTAATTTTAATTAAGATAATGATTCTAATTAGATAATAATTTAAATTAGCTTATTAATTTTTATTAGATTAGTTTTTTTCATTTTCTTTAAGAGTAATTAGAATAATTAATTTAATTAATTTAATTAATTTAGTAATTAATTTAGGTTTAATTAATAATTTTGGTTTAGGGTTTAGTTAATAATTTTAATATAGGTAAATAATTAGGGTTAGCCTTTAACGAATCAGGATTAGTCGACTAAATTAATTAGGTTTATAACCAATAATTAATTTAAGGTTTGTTAGCCTTGATTTTGAAAACATTTTTTTCGCCTTTTCATTTCTTTTTTCGTTTGCCTCGGGTTTGTAATAATCCTGCCTTTTTATTTTCGCACCCAATTCTTCCTCTATTATGTAACTGCCCCAAAGCCTTGTAATAGTTGCAGGTTTATTTTCTGCATTTTTTATTTTATGCTTTTTCCGGGTTTTTGGCTATGTATCCCCCATCCCGAAGCCTTGTAATAGCGTAGGATTTTATTTTCCGCAAATTATAACTGCTATTGTACTGCGTGGTTAGTAACCTAGGGAGTGATAAGCCTGCTAATTGAACCTAGATCACTAATTATAAGATAAATATAACCGAATTGAATCACATGATTGTTGCACCCACGCACCTTTAATGGCAATCTCTCTTATGCTGCCTTCGATTTAAAAATAATCAAGTCCCTCGAGCGTGGGGATACCTTAGCAAATGTTGCCCTCAGTTCATTATCATCATTAAAGATCACAAGTCCCTTCGATGTTGCCTACAAGTATATATGATTTTGTCCCTCGAGGTTGCCTACGATAAAATGATGATCGTCCCTTCAAATGCTAAGGTATCCTCATTGGTTGCCTAAAATGACTATTATATCCTTCCCTGAGACTTCCTACCCTATTTATGGTATGGATAGCCTTATGGCGAACGATAATTCTCGATGACCCTTTTCAAATCCAATGAAAAGACTACCTACCCTCCTTATGGTATGGATAGCCCTTTCAAATGAAAATCTTAAAGAACAAGAAAGACGAACTTAGGGTAGGTGCTTTTAACTGCTTACTCACTATTCAAACTCAAATTACTTTTCACACCCCTTTTTCAAATCAATTTAAAAAGGCTACGCTTATTTACAAGCTAAAGTCCTTATTCAAATCTTTTCAATTCACACACGACACTCTTTCAAACAAACAAGTGAGCTAATCAATTAAGAGCCCGTGGATAACCATGGATACAAAGAGTGCTTACACCTTCCCTTTGTATAACTTACCCCCCGAACTCAAAATCTTTCAAAGGTCTTTCTTGTTCTTTTTGCCTTTCCTAAATTGGATAAAATAAAAGTCGGTGGCGACTCTTGCTATCCGCGACATTTTCAAAAAAGTCAGTTCTCCCACCGTGTTACACAAAAACAAAAGAACCCATTAGTTTGGTAATGAACTCCAAAAATTTTGAGTTCTATGAATGGCAAATATCTAAATCCATGTGACTAATTCTTCTTCTACAATGATAGTTTCCATTAATTGACCTCTTTGAACCACTGTTGGAGCCACATCTTACAGTTTATTTCTTAATCCTCCAACTTACATGATTCAGTTTCTTCAATAAGGAATAAATTCACCCCACCCCAACATCCTCTCTAAATCCAAGCTCCCCCCAAGAAAATCCTTTGCTGTATCTAATTCTGACACAGAAAGTTCCCTATCAACTTCTGCCCCCTTAACCTCGACCAACGAGAGTTCCTTTGATAAAGGGGACATTACAAACAAGGCCACAGTTCCCACTTCCTTGAAAGCTAATGATGATGCCGACTGCAAGAACGAACAGACCTTTCCTACTCCCTTGAGTCCTGCAGAAGAACAAGCCTCCAAATTCGGACACTTATTCCATTCTAAGTCAACCTCAAAACATGCACAACTAACAACATTATCACTTACTCTTTCCTCCTCATTGGAGTCTGCAAGTTAATAAGGGTCAAAGATGAAGGTATTTTGAAGTTATAAAATATCCATCTTGATGTGACGTTTTTATTGTTCTTTTATAGAGAGATTCTAGGTTTTCAAGATCTAAAAACTTAGGCCTAAAGTAGTGTTAAGATAGTACTAAAAAACAAATATTTATGCACACGAGAACACTTGCACAAAAGAGATAAAATAAACAAAATTCAATACAAAATACAATTTACAAATTTGTTGTGGTTCAATACTTCATAACTAGAACCAAACAATCTTTACAAAAATATTTATTATTCAATTTGTAATTTTTACAGGGACAAAACTACAAACTCTCTCATACAATTTCATTTTTTACAAGGATAAAAATACAAACCCTTCTAATTGCAATTTTTTGATGGAAAAAGCATTTTATTCTCAGCTGCAATTTTTGGAAAAAATTGTGAACCATTTTAACTACAATTTTTGCATAGAAAATTGCAAATACTCTGGATTATAATTTTTTAAAAGTCTTACACTAAAAGTTGTGTGAGGTATGAGTCACTTGTCCTATAATAGTCCAACATTCAAAGTACATTATGCAATTCTCCATTGGTGAACATACACGAAATATGAATCCAACATTATAAGGTGAGCAAGTCAACATGAAAGGCAAAATAATTTTATTCTCAAAGAGAACAAGATAAGAAAATGCCCCAAAATACAAGATTTTATGTCCAAACGTAGTTGTTGACATACTTTGAAAATTAGTCAATGATCGGCTAATAAATTTCAAGAATGATTCTCTTATCTTCAAGCAATTGTGTTTAGAAAAATAATATTTCTTAACTACTATTGAGTGTAAAAAGTTCTACTTTCAACTAATAAACTCGACATATCAATATAAGGTTTGAGTTATATCTTATTGAATTCTTAGTGTATATGTTTACATGTATAAAGTTTTATGTAACGTTCAAATTACTTGCTCTAGCGTGTACTTCGAATGAATTACATAAATCGCAAGATAAAAACAAAGTAGTAAAAAAGCATATATATATATATATATATATATATATATATATATATATATATATATATATATATATATATATATATATATATATATATATATATATATATATATATATATATATATGTTGTGAAAAACGATACCAATAACAAAGTATAATAGGGAATTAGGGAAGAGAATAAGAACACAAGAATTGGTTATAACTGTTATTCTTTCACTTTCTCTTAAAACAAGATTACAAGTTTACAAGAATAACAAATAACCTCTCTCACCCTAAATTAGGATTTGCAGCTTAGCAATGATGAGAGACTAGTATGCTATTTATAATAAAACCTAACATACTAACTAATGGGCTTTTTCCACAAGGCCCATTACACAAGTCAACTTAATAAACAAGCTAACTTAACAAATTAGGGTTTAAACACTAAAACCTAATTTAACATGCTAACAACCCTAGCATCTTCGACACAAGCATGTGAACAACCTTCGACTTCATGCTTAACCCTGTCGAACCAAGAAGCTACCCTTCGGCCATACTAGAGTTCGATCCAAAATCTCACAAATCTCCACCTTGGATCTAACTCTACAACATCAAGGGAACAAACTAGCTTTCTTCATGCAGCTTTATCAACTGCATACAGTGGAAAAACTTGCAACTCGGCAATGTCTTGGTGATCATATCAGCAGCATTGTCTTCAGTCGAAACCTTCAGCACTTGGACTTCTCCACGCTCGATTACTCCTCTGACGAAATGCAGCCTCACATCAATGTGCTTAGTTCGCTCATGATAGGCTGAATTCTTCGACAGGTGTATTGCACTTTGACTATCACATTTAACAGTGATACCTCGACCTTGAAGTTTCAGCTCCTTCGCAAAACCTTCAAGCCACAATGCTTCTTTCACAGCTTCAGTTAATGCAATGTACTCCGCTTCAGTGGTTGATAGAGCAACAACCTTCTGAAGTGTTGCTTTCCAACTAATTGCTGTGCCAAACATAGTGAAAACATATCCAGAAATAGATTTCCTGGAATCCATACAACCTGCATAATCAGAGTCGACATATCCTTCGATTACTGCTTTACCATCTTCACCCAAGGCTCCACCATAAATTAGGACTCTATTCAGAGACCCATTTATGTACCTTAAAATCCACTTCAATGCTTGCCAGTGAGCCTTTCCAGGATTCGCCATGTACCTGCTTACAAGACTTACTGCGTATGCTATGTCGGGTCTAGTACAAACCATAGCATACATCAAAGAACCAACTATATTAGCATATGGGATGCTATTCATATAGGCTCTTTCCACATCAGTACTGGGACACTGATCAATACTCAGCTTGAATTGAGGGTTTGTTGGAGTCACAACTGGCTTCGAATTCGACATACCAAACTTTTCAAGAATCTTCCGTAGATATGCCTCTTGAGATAGGCATAACTTCGACTTCTTTCTATCTCTTCGAATGTCAATTCCAAGAATCCTGGAAGCAGCTCCCAGATCCTTCATATCGAACTCCTTATTGAGTTCAGCCTTCACCCTCATCACATCTTCGACACTGTTGCTTGCTATGAGAATATCATCCACATAAAGCAACAAAATAACAAATGAATTACCAGGTCGAAATCTGAAGTAAACACAGTGGTCGAACTGACTTCTAATGAAACTTATGCGTGTCATGAACTTGTCGAATCTCCTATTCCACTGTCGAGGAGATTGTTTCAGCCCATACAAGGATCTCTTTAACTTACACACATAATCATCCTTCCCCTTTTCGACATACCCTTCAGGTTGCCTCATCAGGATCGTTTCATCTAGATCACCATACAAGAACGCAGTTTTCACATCCATCTGTTCCAGTTCAAGATCGAACTGTGCCACCATGGCAAGCAGCATTCGAATGGACCTATGTTTCACAACAGGAGAAAACACATCATTGAAGTCGACACCTTCTTTCTGAGTGAAACCCCTTGCGACTAACCTTGCCTTATATCTTTTCGACGTCACTCCTTCAATTCCTTCCTTAACTTTGAAAATCCATTTACAGCTGACTAACCTTGCCCCAGCAGGTTTCTTGATCAGTTCCCAAGTGTGATTATCATGAAGAGATTTCATCTCATCATCCATGGCCTTCAGCCATTCAGTCTTATTTTGACTCCTCATAACTTCCTTATAATCTCTAGGTTCATCATCAAGAACCTCACTGGCAGAGATTAATGCATAAGCTATAAGATCTGCATACCCAAGTCTCTGAGGTGGTTTGATGACTCTTCTCGACCTATCTCTCGACAATAGGTAGTCATCGTCAGTTTCCTCAACTTCAGCATCTTCTGCTTCTTCTTCGACTTCATCTGGGATATGCAATTCAGCATCAACATGCTCCACCTCAACAGGAATCTCTACCTGTTCCAGCTCTTCGTCAGATGTTTCTGTACTTCGACCAACATCATCAGTTTTCTTAAAAGCCATTTCAACTTCATTGAAAACTACATCTCGACTGGTGATACACCTCCTGTGACCTGGATCTAGGCACCATAGCCTATAAGCTTTGACTCCTTCAGGGTATCCCATGAACATGCATTTCAGAGCTCTAGGTTCGACCTTGTCTTGCCTAATGTGAGCATAGGCTACGCAGCCAAATACTCTCAGTTTGTCGAGATCTGGTGGATGTCCCGACCAAACTTCTTCAGGTGTCTTCATATCTAACGCTGTCGAAGGACATCTGTTTATCAGATATGTTGCTGTCGAAACAGCCTCAGCCCAGAACACCTTTGTTAACCCCGCACTAGTCAACATGCATCTGACTCTCTCCAAAATAGTTCGATTAAACCTTTCAGCCAAACCATTTTGCTGTGGAGTACCTGCAGTAGTTCTATGCCTTGCAATACCAGAGGCAGCACAAAAACTGTCGAATGCCTCATTGCAAAATTCAAGGCCATTGTCGGTTCTCAACCTCTTGACCTTTCTGCCAGTCTGTTTTTCAACCAGAGTCTTCCAACTTTTGAAATTCTCAAAAGTTTCATCCTTAGTCTTCTGGATGAATACCCATAATTTTCTGGAATAATCATCTACTATGGATAGAAAATACCTTGCTCCTGAATGTGATGGACACCTTGCAGGCCCCCAAAGATCAGCATGGATGTAATCAAGGGATCCATGTGTTCTTTGTTTGCCTTTGTTGAACTTCACTCTGCAAGATTTTCCAAGTACACAGGGTTCACAAAACTTCAGCTTTTCGACTTTGTCTCCACCAAGCAGATTTTGTTTCCCTAATTCGACCAGACCCCTTTCACTGACATGGCCCAATCTCATGTGCCAGATTTCAGTTTTCGACAAAGGTTTCGTGGATGCAACATTTGTCGAACCACTTACAACTTCAGCCTCAAGGGTATACAAGCCTTGTTTCTTCACGCCTCTCAAGACTTCCTTCGAACCCTTCATGACTCTTAGGATACTTTTCTCTCCTTGGAAAACATATCCTTTCTTGTCGAATTCACCAAGAGAAAGCAGATTTCTCTTCAAATCAGGAACATACCTGACTTCAGTCAACAACCTTATTGACTCATCATGGAGCTTGAATCTAACAGATCCAATACCTGCAATCTTGCAAGCCTTGTTGTTTCCCAGCAATACTGATCCACCATCTTGATCACATAATTCCTCGAACAAGTCTTTGTTTGGAGTCATGTGCCAAGTGCAACCTGAATCCATAATCCACTCTCTCTTAGAGTCACTGCTTGAAACCACAAGAACATCAGATGATTCGAAATCATCTTGAACAATGGCAGCGTTGCCATTATCCTTACCTCCATGATATTTCAGGCGTTCAGGGCACACCTTTCTTGTGTGACCCTCCTTTTTACAATGGTAGCATCGAATGCCAGATGCTTCGCCACTGTAAGACTTCGACTGGCTTTTGCCTTTCTTCTTGTCGAACTTACCATCCTTTCGTAAGAGTTTTCCTTTAACGGCCAAACCTTCGCCAACAGTCGAAGGTTTATGCTCCTTTCGTTCATTCAAGTCCTTAGAGTACAAGGGTGATTGAACTTCTTCAAACGTCAGGGACTCCCTTCCATACAAGAGAGTTTCTTTGAAGTGAGCATGTGATCTAGGCAAAGAACACAATAGTAACAGCGCTTGATCTTCATCATCGATCTTCACATCAATATTTTCAAGATCAAGAATCAGCTTGTTGAACATATCCAACTGCTCAGCCAATACTTTGTCTTCAATCATCTTGAATGAATACAAAGTTTGCTTCAGGTAGAGTCGATTTACCAGCGATTTGGTCATATACAAACTTTCAAGTTTCACCCATAACCCTGATGCCGTCGTCTCCTTTGATACCTGTCGGAGAACCTTATCACCAAGGCTCAACAGAATTGCGCTGTGTGCTTTCTCGATCATAGTTGTCTTCTCCGCTGCCGTTAATGCAGCATTCATGGCTGCCTCTCCCTTCAACGCTTCCAAACAACCCTGCTGAACCAGTAGAGCTTTCATCTTCAAGCGCCACAGACCGAAATCATTCACTCCGGTGAACTTTTCAATCTCATACTTTGTTGAAGGCATCTTCTCCACGCTCACCGCACCAATTTGTTGTGAAAAACGATACCAATAACAAAGTATAATAGGGAATTAGGGAAGAGAATAAGAACACAAGAATTGGTTATAACTGTTATTCTTTCACTTTCTCTTAAAACAAGATTACAAGTTTACAAGAATAACAAATAACCTCTCTCACCCTAAATTAGGATTTGCAGCTTAGCAATGATGAGAGACTAGTATGCTATTTATAATAAAACCTAACATACTAACTAATGGGCTTTTTCCACAAGGCCCATTACACAAGTCAACTTAATAAACAAGCTAACTTAACAAATTAGGGTTTAAACACTAAAACCTAATTTAACATGCTAACAACCCTAGCATCTTCGACACAAGCATGTGAACAACCTTCGACTTCATGCTTAACCCTGTCGAACCAAGAAGCTACCCTTCGGCCATACTAGAGTTCGATCCAAAATCTCACAATATATATATATATATATATATATATATATATATATATATATATATATAAAGAATAAATGTACATGATTCACTCCATTATAATGAGTGTGAGATTTTATTCTTTGTGTGTGACGATGTGTAATATATATTTTGAATAGAAAATGAAAAATGGAGTTTTTTTTGCATAGTTTATATATAACCAGATAACAACTTCCTCTTTGCATGAATGCCACACAGTTAGAATCCACTTCGAATAAATTTTCATAAAAAGTTTTTTTTTTCTTCCAATTTTTCCTACTTGACCATTTGATATGATTTTGGAATCTATAACCTCCTTCGATTGTGTTAAGAAGCATGTCCTTGTATTCAAACTTTATAACTTTCGAGCGAGACTCTGCAACTTTTACAGGAGGTATAAACTCTGACTTTGCAGTTTTATATTTTACATACAACAAATGTCCCCTTAAATGTTAATTCTCAAATGTATTTTATAGTTGATATTTTAAAATGCTTTATAATATTATTGTGACCTTTAGATTTCTTCTTATAACTAGTTGTTGCTAGATTTCAAAATTCTTAAGGTGTTTTAGTAAATGTTATGATTGCACATACATTGATAATTGTCGCATGCATCGAGGTAACGTTTTGTTTGCGCACGACTGTCCAACATACTTTTCTCTTTGTAACATGTCGCTAAGAAAGGTCATTTGTCAATATTTTAAAATAAATATTTATATTTCTGCATTTTAACTTTCACTTTGTTGCAAACCTCTAAATACCTTATGTGTACCATCATTTTGTGATTTTTCTTCAACATATTTTTATCATTTGCTACTAATAAGATGTATTCTTCCAAATTTTCTCCAATGGCATTTCAAAATATTAGACTGGTTGTTAGAGATGGATTGGATATTTACTTGATATCGGTAAAGATGGAGCAAGATGATCAATCTAAAGTACCCATCCCTTTCACCCTCGACCATCAAAGTTTAGCATTTTTTTCTCCTTTCTCGTCTTTTAATTTTATAAATCATATCAAATATTTTTTACAAATCATCCTATGTATCCTATCCTTTATTTTAAAGATCTTGTTAAATGTTATTGCCTTAAGGCAACTCCTAATACATTTAGGTATATGCATGGTCATTTCAAGCCACCAAGCACTAAAAAAATTATTATATGGTATTTATGTTTAACTTGGTTGAGTTGTGGTGAAGAAAAGAAGGGGAATTTTGGAAAAAGAAAGGTATTTATGATATCATCATGCTAAGTAATAATAATAATAATTTGGTTTATAACTTACGACAAGTTTTTTGTGCTATTTACTTTTGAGACCATTCCAATTTCACCTTTCATACTCCGTATGACGTATTGGCCATCACTTTGTTTGACTTGACTACTATCATTAGTCTTAAACCCACAAGTCAAGTTGTAACTTTTGATGTGGTTTCAGAATATTCTATCGATCCTAACCTAATTCACCATAGTTTCGTACAATATATTTAGCATAATCAAGAGAAGTATTTAGATATTTTCATTTATTTTATCTTAACTTCACCATTCTCTTATTTGTTTGATCCGCTGTCGCGCACGGATCAAAAACGAGTATTTTGAAAATATAGTGTAACGGTAACGACAACTCGGATATCGTTCTCACAAGGATTCTTGTTTCGTTACTAACTAATATAAATGAAATTGGGGGTTTATGGTTTTAGAATCAATTTATAAAACAGAGTAAAATAAGTGATTATCAAAATAAGCTAAACGGCTAATCCTACTGATTCGGGTTCCGACTTATCATCGGTTATAATAACATCAATCCCTAAACGGCTTCGATCCTATTCGATTATGAGATTAATCAGACAAGCGCTTATCAAAATCATACGAGTTATGTTCCTGTTTACCGAATTAAGCAAACGGTTAAGAATATGACGAGTTAACGAATTAAGCAAACGATAACACGCAATTAAATTTAGGAACATGCATACAATCGAATTTAATCAATTCTATCCTATGAACAATAATCGAATTAAGCAAACAATTGTAATCAAATTAAGCAAATGATTTCATAGAAAAGAATTGAACAGAAATCGAATTTAAATTAGTATTAGAATAACCTCAAAGCAATGGAACCCATAAGCAGCAGGATTTGCCTTCGGGAATTAGTTCTTCATTCTAATCATGAAACCAAAAGTAAAATTTGTGGCAAAAAAGGTCTCTCGTATTCTAGCGGCTGCCAACCCTTATAAAACAAAATAAGGTTTTCTTCTCTACTAACTCAAACTGGATCAAAAACATAACCCAAGCCCATAAACTAATGATCCAAAACTAAATAAAACTAATGCTGCAGCTTCAAACGAAATTCTGGAAAATATGAGCTCCGAATCTGACTTTAACTCCAACACGAAAGTTGTAGCTCTTTCTCTTAGCTTTCTGGCGATTATTTGAACGCCTCAATAGGATTCCCGGAGCTCCAGTTATGATCATTTTAGTGCAGACTGCTAATGCTGAAAATTAAGTGCGAAAATCAAATAAAGGCAAAAATAAACTAAATTATAAAAACACATTAAAATAGAAAAATAACCAAGGTAAAGTAAAGAAATGCCTAAGTAAAAATATAGGAGAATATGCATAAATATGCACTGATCAAATTCCCCCACACTTGAACTTTTGCACTCCGAGCAAAATGAAAAACAAAACAAAGAAAACACAAATACATCAACAGTTACTCGTCCTAGGCTACAAATCTTCTTCGGGTAAGTTTGCATCGATAGGTACTAATCTCGCACACTAAGGATATCGTAAGAACACTAACCACAGATATGCAGTCATAAGGCTCCTAAATACACAAACCAATTCAAATCATATTATTATACCATAGCCTAACTTACTCATCCTTTTTGCTCTTTTTCATTCAGGCGCAATCACATTAAGCCCGTTATCTCCACACACTTATAGCAAGACGACCGGTTAGTGACTCTGATCCTTTTTTGCATGGGGCTCTGGTACCTAAGTGGTATTACCCCTTTTATTCCCCAATTGTAGTTGCGGCGGATCGGACCGTAATCCTCCCTACCAAGTTCAGCACCAGAAACCGCTGAACCAACTAACAAAGAGTCTTATTCAACTTTTTCTTTTGAAAGTTCCACAACCGTTGGGTTAAGTGACCGGGTGAGGGTTACCAAACTTAGAAGGTGCATTCCCCTTTTCTTTTTCTATTTTTTTTTTCGGAACACTCACTTATATTCATCGGCTTCCCTGCGTAAAGTGTGTGAGAGATGGTGCCGACTGCTGAAATAAACTACTCAAGAGCTGTCAGAGAATGAGAATTTAAGGCTAAAACATAATAAAAAATTCAAATCAATTTCCATATGCAGGAGACGTACGGTGTTAGAACGATACCGATCTTGTGAATTTTTCCCACGTCTCCGCAAACTCGACTCAAATCAGTCTATAGCCTAAAACTTTCAAGAAGATGCATTTTTTTATTGGTTGAAATTAAAACAAAAACAAAAAATTTTGAAAGAAAACAAAACAAATAAATGATTCTCTCCCCCACACTTAAGACATACATTGTCCTCAATGAAAGAACATTAATATAAAATAAGAGTGAGAGAAAGGAAAGAACACACCCGAGTAGTCAAGGAGGATAAGTGATCACATAAGCTGCCTTTCCCAAAGAGAGATCTTCTATATTCTCTTCTTCCAAAGTGGGGCTCTCATGGAGTAGCTTTCGATAATTCTCGTCGTCCTTAAAAAGTGGTTTAGCTCCTTCGCCTTTTATTCCAGGATCAAAGAATGTTCTTCTAAAAGTAAAAGTGTCAAATGGGCACGTGAAGGTGCTCTCATCTTTCACAACATCAAGGAACCAAAGGTTATGGGGCTGCCTCACTACTTTTGCTGCATCTTCAAGTGAGATCCTATGCACACACATGGACAAACTAATATCATAAATATCATCCAAGGTCCATCCAATTCCTTTGTTATGCTTCTTCAAAACCTGCAAAAACTTACTTTCTTGATCAAAATAAAGTTTAGAAGAAATTATAACCGGAAGCTTTTCATTCATCTCTAAATAATCATATCTAAGATTTTCAGGAAGTTGCTTCAGCTCGAGGAAAGGTGGCTGCTCAATGAAATGAGTGCTAGAGGTTGTCAGGATGTCAAGAGTATCAGCTGCATGAACAGCTTCATCGATAAGAACTTCACCTGTAGTAAATATGTTACCCTGTAAGGCAGCATCAATCTCAGCACATACAACACAAATGTTAGTGTCAGTACAATCAGAACATGAGTAAACATCATCAAAATCAGACAGTGATGGAAAATCATATGCAAGCAAATCATTACGAGTATCATCAACATTTTCAGAAAGAGACTCAATTTGAAAAATAGAGTGCTCTTCCAAGGGTTGTTGGTTTGATCCTTGAGCTTGCTGCATGGCATTCATCAAAGTGGAAAACTGTCCAATCTGTGTTTGCAAAGTCTGAAGACTAGAATCTATTTGTTGTTGATACTGGAGATTATTCATAGCCATTTGCTTGACAAGGTCCTCTAGTGAAGGTCCGGAAGATGCAAAAGTGGTAACTTGGGGAGGGAAGAATCTTTCTAAGAACACTTTTTTGAGATCATTCCAGCTTGTAACAGAGTTTGGCTCAAGGCAGTATAACCAATCTTTTGCAGCACCTTGAAGTGAGAACGGGAAGACTCTCAGCTTGATATGGTCTTCTGTTATTCCTTTAGGTCTCAATAATGTAGAACAAACAATATGGAATTCCTTTAGATGCTTATGTGGATCCTCACCTGCAAGACCACTAAACCTTGGCAACAAGTGTATTAAACCAGATTTCAATTCAAAGGGAACAACAACATCAGCATGTTCAATATATAAACCATTAGAATTAACATCAAGCGTAGCTAGCTTCCTTAGTGTTCTTTGATCAACCATGTTATCAAAATCAAGTTCAGAATCAAAATCAAGTTAAGAATCAAAATCAATTAAGCAATGCAGCAACAAATGCGAAACTGACAACAAGCCATAAACAAATAGAATGAAGGAACACGATTAAAATAAGTTCAGAAAAATATAAAAACACGAAATTTAATCTAATTAGATAAAATACGAATTTTAGGAATTTTTTTGGATTTTTTCGACTCTATAAAAACAGTAAAAAATTCATTAAAAATAGAAAAACGATGAATTTGACAATTTTGGGTCAAAATCCCTTACTCTTCTAGAGTAAGGGAGTATTGATCGCACGATTTTTCTACTTCCAGTAGGCAAAAACAGATTATCGATCAGACTCAATTTTCAAAAAAAAACTGTTTTTTCGACTCAAAAATGCGTTATGGCCGAAACCGCGAGGAACCTATGGCCTAAACGCACAAACACTAAACCTATGACTCTAATATCAGTTAATAACGACAAGAATCCCCGGCAACGGCGCCAATTTGATCCGCTGTCGCGCACGGATCAAAAACGAGTATTTTGAAAATATAGTGTAACGGTAACGACAACTCGGATATCGTTCTCACAAGGATTCTTGTTTCGTTACTAACTAATATAAATGAAATTGGGGGTTTATGGTTTTAGAATCAATTTATAAAACAGAGTAAAATAAGTGATTATCAAAATAAGCTAAACGGCTAATCCTACTGATTCGGGTTCCGACTTATCATCGGTTATAATAACACCAATCCCTAAACGGCTTCGATCCTATTCGATTATGAGATTAATCAGACAAGCACTTATCAAAATCATACGAGTTATGTTCCTGTTTACCGAATTAAGCAAACGGTTAAGAATATGACGAGTTAACGAATTAAGCAAACGATAACACGCAATTAAATTTAGGAACATGCATACAATCGAATTTAATCAATTCTATCCTATGAACAACAATCGAATTAAGCAAACAATTGTAATCAAATTAAGCAAATGATTTCATAGAAAAGAATTGAACAGAAATCGAATTTAAATTAGTATTAGAATAACCTCAAAGCAATGGAACCCATAAGCAGCAGGATTTGCCTTCGGGAATTAGTTCTTCATTCTAATCATGAAACCAAAAGTAAAATTTGTGGCAAAAAAGGTCTCTCGTATTCTAGCGGCTGCCAACCCTTATAAAACAAAATAAGGTTTTCTTCTCTACTAACTCAAACTGGATCAAAAACATAACCCAAGCCCATAAACTAATGATCCAAAACTAAATAAAACTAATGCTGCAGCTTCAAACGAAATTCTGGAAAATATGAGCTCCGAATCTGACTTTAACTCCAACACGAAAGTTGTAGCTCTTTCTCTTAGCTTTCTGGCGATTATTTGAACGCCTCAATCGGATTCCCGGAGCTCCAGTTATGATCATTTTAGTGCAGACTGCTAATGCTGAAAATTAAGTGCGAAAATCAAATAAAGGCAAAAATAAACTAAATTATAAAAACACATTAAAATAGAAAAATAACCAAGGTAAAGTAAAGAAATGCCTAAGTAAAAATATAGGAGAATATGCATAAATATGCACTGATCATTGTTCTAAATATATTTTGACTGAGAAGAAACTCATTCCCTTAATTCATCAGGGTCATAATGTCAGTTTGAGAAAATTCTAGTTGACTAATATGTATGAATATTTAGATGACATGTATACTTCTCTTTCGAATAATCAAAATTCCATTTACAACATATGAGGCCGTGTCTGGATTATGAAATTGTGAAGAAATGTTGTTTCCCCGTCCATGCTAAAGCCTAAAGCACAATGAGTTATATTTCCTCGTGTAGGTTGTTCTTGAGCCAAAATGGTTTATTCCCAAAAAAATTGACATACTTTGAAAATATACACGTTGATACTCTCTATGGCGGAGTATGATTGTTGGTGAAGACAATGAAAGCTTACGTATTATTTTCAATAAAGGTGGATATTGTTGGGTTTGGTTGAAAATATATATGCTGTGAAGGAAGAGAGAGTCCAATGCTATATATAAGATTCAAGTTTTTCTTTACAAGATGCACCAGTCAAAAGAACTTTAAGCTTGTACTTGACTTTCTTTGTTCTCTAATCGTTGACATGTGAAATTCTTGGAGTGGTTTAGCTTCAAGTGAAATTTATTCTTAATGATAAAGTATATGATTATTGGTGATCACAGTGTGAAATTCTTGAAGTGATTTATCTTCAAGTGAAATATATTTTTCATGAGAGAGTATGATAGGTTTTAAAACTATGATTGTCGGTGAAAACAATATGAAAATTCTTGGAGTGATGTAGCTTCAAGTGACTATACTCTTTATGGTGGAGTATGATTGTCAGTGAATACAATTAAAGTTGATGTATTATTTTCAATCAAGGTGGATATTGGTGAGATTGATTGAAAATATACATGTTGATACTCTTTATGGTGAAATATGATTGTCAGTGAAGATAATGAAAGGTTACATATTATTTTCAGTCAAGGTGGAAATTGTTGGGTTTGGTTGAAAATACATATGTTAAAGAAGTCCCACATTGCTTAGTTTTGTGAAGGAGAAGGGAGTCCAATGCTATATATAGGATTCAAGTTTTTCTTTACAAGATGCACGAGTCAAAAGCACTTTAGGCTTCTATTTGACTTTCTTTGTTCTCTTATGCTCTTGTATTAAAGTATTGTGAGATATAGTTAAATATTTGTTTTGGAGGGTGTGGGTGTACTGCGGGCCTGGGTTAGTTAAGGGTATATTATGTGTTGTAATAATTTTTACATAGTGTTATTCTCTGATTGTCTATTGACAACGACCATGGCTTTTTCTTTGGTTTTGGAGTTTAAACGTTATGCTCTTGTGTTTTTTTTTTGTTCCTCTTTTTCTCTATGTTTGTTATTTTTTTCCAACACGTCCAACATTTTGTCTCGTACAAAAACGCAGATCTTACTGCAGTCTAATAAAACTTTCCCTTTAGCTTGAGCGATACCTTTGCATTACGTTAAAACACCTAATGCCTTTCTACATTTCAACCATCCAGCTTGAATTTGATGGTTTACATCCCTTTTTATTTCTCCATCATTTTGTATTACGGATCCAAGATATTTAAACCTTGTGACTTAAGAGATAATATGGTCTCCAACTTTCATCTCTAGGTTAAAAACACTTATTATTTTGTTGAACTTAATTTTATATACTTTATCTTACTTATGCTTAGACGAAAAACATATGTTTCATAATCTCGTCTCCAAGTTTTCAACCTCTCATTTAAATCCTCATTCCATTCTCCAATAAGAATTATATCATCTGCAAAAAACATGCATCTCAGTGCTAGTCTTGGATGTGTTATGTGTGTACATCCAAAATTAAGGTAAAAAGGTAAGGGCATAGGGTTAAACCTTGATGCAAAGCAATTGTATAGGGAAAATAATCTGGTTCCCCACCCTGTGTCTGAACACTAGTCGATACCCCTTCGTACATATCTTGGATAACTCGAATATATGCAATCCTAACCCCTTTATTCTCTATGACTTTCCACAAAATCTCTCTAGACACGCTATCATACGCTTTCTCCTAGTTAATAAAAATTATGTGCAGGTTTTGTTGGTCCATTCGACACTGCTCCATCACATGCCATAATAGATAAATCGTTTCCATGGTTGACCTTCCCGGTATAAAACCAAATTGATTTTCAATGACTTGATTCTCTTTTCTTAATCTCTATTCAATCACTATTTCTCATAACTTCATTGTATGACTCATAAGCTTAGTCCCCCTTGTTCTTATAGATTGGAACTAAAATGCTTATTCTCCAATCATCTAACATGCATTTTGACCTCAAACGAAAATTATATGATATATTTAATGAATTTCCCCTCTAAATCCATGTGAAACTTTGATACATATTTTGGGTTAAATATATGATGTAGTATTTTTTTTATTAGTTTCGTCTCAAATATGTGTAAAATTGAGACAAAATATATAATAATATTTTATTTAATGAAATCAGCCTAAAAAAAGTCCACATTTGAGACAGATTTTGGACGAATTTTATATGACGTGTTTTATTTATCTAATAAATTCAGTCATGAAGATTGCAACTGGAATATTTTTCTTTTTTTGTGAAATTTTGTAGGCAAATTTTCTTAATATTGTCTATATTTAATTTGTTAATCATTTTTTTTAAATATGGAAAAAATTGGAAATGATTTCAAATTATACACATTTTTCTCTTTTAAATCTAATAACAATATAAGAAAGTAATATACTACCAATATTACTTAATTATCGTAATAACCCCATTTAATTAGCAATAATTTATGACCATATTCGTCATTTTCAATCATTAGTCATTACACACCATATTTAAATTAAAACCCAGCAAATAATATTACAAATAATATAATTTAAACCATTTAAAACCATTCACATAATTACTACATTAATTACCCCATTTACACGTTTTATTTTTCTTTGGTATCCTTTGACTCATCTTTTTATGTTCCCAAAAGTCTCTTTGCATTCCAAGAATTCAAAATAAATAAGCAACAATAACATCATTTCTTTATTCCAAATTAGAGATTGTGTTGTGGTTTTTGTGAGAAAAAAAGGAGAATGAGATTATTCTTCATCCACTTTGTGTAGCCAAAAGAAAGAGAAATTTAAAGAGAATTTATCATTCTTTCTTCTTCCATCCATTTTCACTCTACTTTCACGGTATAAATTTGCGATTGATTCTCTTTTATGTGTTTTCCCTAATTGATAATTGCGATTGTGATTGCTATTACTTGATCTGTGTAACTGAGATATAGTAGATAGTGAATAACTAGCAACTAATTTGTGATCTGATTAATGTTTAAGGATTATCACTTTATTGGATTATGATCTTCTACATACTAGATTTGGAATCAGTTTGAGCTTATTCCGATTTTGATGTGTTACTTTAAACAGTTTCGTTGAGGAAACCTGAAGCATTATTCTGCACAAGTTACATAATAAGAAATCGCAACCCCGAGAATAAGACATTGGGTGAGAAAAAATGGAGAGATAGTTACTAGAAACGTGGTCGCCGCCGCCTTAGAGAGAAGATGAATGAATCACTATTTGTTCTTTGGAGACAGTGAGGTGTTAGCATTATTTCATTTTGGATCTTGATATCATGATTTTCACAGTGTTTTAAATTTTACCATAAAAACGTACCCGGATCCATAACGACGATTCTTGTCTGGTTCTCGATTCTTGATTTAAATTGTTCTCTCCTCTCTTCCTTCTTCCTTATGTGTATCTTTGATGATGAAGATACTTTTATGTATTTTTTTTGAGAAATGAGAAGGACTGAGAAAAGTTGGTGTTTCTTGTCTAAAGGTGTCCTTTTATAGACACTTCATTTCAACAGTCACATTCTTTCTCAATAGTTATGCCCCAACAGACATGAAGAGAGAAGAGGGATTTGTATTTTGAATTTCAAAATAAAACCCCTATGACTTAATTACCAATTAAACTCAAACAATCATCACATTTAGGTATCTTTATTTAAAGTCAAATTTTATTTACATGAGTCACAATTAATTAATTAATAAATTAATATTAATCCAACATGAGGAACTAGAGAAAATAATTTCCAATAGCGAAGAAATATGTAATTAGAGTTGTAAAACGTTCTTTTCCCCTTTTGGGTTTTAGTTGTAACCTTACAAAATTCTTATTTGGTCAAAATATTAACTTAATTTTCTTATCAAAATAATAATAAAATAGATTTTCAATAAATAAAAGCTAAAATTTTATTAAAAGAGATAAAAATTTATAATATAATTTTTAATTGTCTAATACTATAATATTAAGGATAAAAATGTTGCACTATCATAATTTACATGTCTATTAAAATTATAGAAATTATAATATTACATTTTTTTAACATCTACAGTGTAAAGAAAAAAAATATTATATAAGTATAATTTTAGTATTTCTACTTTTATAACTATAATAAATCTATTTATTTATTATTGTAATAATTCTATTTATTGATTACTGTTATATATATATATATATATATATATATATATATATATATATATATATATATATATATATATATATATATATATATATATATATATATATATATATCATACAATAGAAAATAGCTAGATGAGAACTTTGCCAAATGTCACAATTCTAGGTCCCATGCTATTTTTAAGCTTTCCATTTTTAGAATTTATTCTATTTTTGTTTTAATTAATGATTTTTAGTTTTTATTTTATTTATTTTATATTTTTTTTCTTCCACATACGTGTACCTATTGCACTTCCCTAAAATTAGTTTTTTTTTTTTAATTTAATGCTTTTTCTCCTGTAAAAAAAAAATTAATGCTTTTCCATATATACAACATGCACCAATGTTTTTAATTTATTTTTTTCCATATTTTCCATATACCAAATGCACCGCCGTTTTAATACCATATCTGTTATCCCAATTTTTTTCAATTCTCACACCCTTTCATATACGATGCACCGCCGTTTTAATACCATTTCTGTTTTCCAATTAATTTTTCTACACCTACAATGCACCGCTCTTTCATATTCTTCTCTTCTCTCAAATTAGGTTTTTGCAATCAAACCCTGAATGTTTAATCAAACTGTAAATGTTCGGCGGCTGGTGATGTATTTCATTCACGATGCAAATTATTGAATGCTGTTTCTCATCTCCCAAAATCCAATCACTGCATCATCAATGATAGTTTGAAGGTTAGTTCTTTCAACTTTTTCTATTTCTTCCTATAAATATGACATATTTCATCTCCCATTCATTCACCATCCCCTTTGGACCCTTACGATTTTGCGTTATTTTCCAATTTCCTACGGCTGCCGCAACACGCAATTTCGTTTCTGAAATCACACCAGCGAAAGAGTCATGGAATGTTGTTGTTCGAGTTATTCGATTGTGGTTTGTGTCGGACATGAATTCGAAACAGAAGTTTTATGCTATGGAGATGGTTCTAATGGATGAGAAGGTTGTTGTTGCTGTTGTTTGATTTGTAATTTTTTTCTATGAATATTATTATATGTGAATATTGAGAAGGTAATACAAATTTTGATTTTAGAATCAAGAACTGTGTTGTGAAGGGTTTTAGCTTTGTCGGTTGTTTTATTTGATTTGTGCCTTTTTTAGTTTTGCAGGTGTAGAGAGAAGCATAGAAAAAAGGCTTCTCACCTTCATCATGAATTAGACCACTTCTCTGCTTCTTTAAAATATTGTCCCTCCTCTCTTCTTCTCTGTTTCTGATTTGTTGTACTTTTGTTTGAATTAATTGCAGATTAGGGTTTTGTGTGGTGTGGATTGTTTTGTGTTGAAGGTTGTTGTAAATCGTCGTGGAATCGTTGATTGAGATTATTGCAATGTTAATTCGAGTTTGTGGTTGACGTGTTTTGTTGTAGGTTGTCGTGGAATTGAATTGTTGTTGAACGGTGATGCAAATATCGATGAAATTGATGGAGTTGTTATAGATTGTAGCTGAAGCAGATTATTGGATGATGCTACGATTTGGATGTTGATTAAAGATGGATGAAGATGTTGTGACAGATAGATTATGATGGAGGTGTGTTATGACGTAGATTTAGTGGTTAGTTTTGATTAATATTTGTAAAGTTGTTTGGATATTTTTGGGCAGATTTGAAGGAACAAGTTTGTGTAGATTATTAGATTACTTGATTAAATTTTTGCAGCTTCATGAAAGTTGTGTATTGAATGTTAGATGGTTATTTGGAGTTGTTGTATAGATAAGTGAAGGTGAATTATGTAGAATTTTAGAGAAGGAATTTACAAATTAAATTTGGGAGGAGCTTTGTGGTGCCATTTGAGTAGAGTTTTTGTATAATTTTTCCTCCTCCCTCAAATGTAGATGAGCACATGTATTTTTATAAGAAAATTGGTGAAAAAAATAAGAGGGAAATTCTGTTTTGATTTTTGTAAAGGTTCAATTTATTTCATCCTGGTCATTTTAAATTTTCAGTTTTCTACCGTTGATCTTTCATTAAGTTGGATATATTATAACTTAGTTCTATTGTTTTTACAGATACATTTTATACTGTCAGAGGGTCTGATGCAAAAGGATTTTATTGGAGCTTTTTGCAGATACATTTTTGTTTTGGAAATTGTAACCTCATTTAAATTGATATTTTTTTGATGCCTTTCTTTCAACAAATGTGTTTTAGCGTAATAATTTGTATTTATAGTTTAAATTGATTTATTATATAATTTACAATTTTTTAAATAAATAAATAAATTTATTATTATTATAACACTTTATATCATATAATCATTATTAGAATATTAATAATTTAACAATTTAAATTCATTTACGAAGAAATCGTTTAATGCCAATTATATTATAGAATCATTATTAGAATATTAATAAAATTTATTTATTTTTTACATTAATTATTTTATAGTAAATTAAAAGAATAAAATAATTACTACCATAAAACCTTTCTTCTAAAGTTAACTTTTGCATTTAATTCTCTTATTAGTTTTTTTTTGTATTGGTTGTTGTTTTTAATGTGAAATTAATTATATTTTTTGTTTGATGTATATGTGAAATTAATTATATGGTACAATTTAGTATACAAAATTAATTTATAAATTATATATTGATAGAAATGTAGCTAAAATGAAAAAATAATTTAGAATTCAAAATTTCAGTTTTAAAATAAATAACTATAAATTGATTTTTTTATATTTGTTATTAGTCCAATTATATTGATAGAGACGTTACTAAATATAGATAGCATAAAATATGATAGATGATTTTTCTTTTATAAATTGTAAAGTCATTTAAATTGATAGTTTTTCTTTTAAATGTCTATTCTTTCCATAAATGTTTTTATGCATAATAATTCATATTTATAATATAAATTAGTTTAGTATATAATTTATAACTATTTAAATTAATTAATTAAATCATTTATGATCATTATAACACTTTAATTTAAATATTATCCTAAATATTTTTATAACATTATTATTATAAACAAAAATATGTTCTTTATTTATTTTAATTTTATCCAAAAAAAAGTTCATTATTGATCGAAATATTTTTATAATATTGTTATTATATACTAAAATAATTTCATTATTGATATAAAAATTACTATCACATGGAAAATAATTTTTTTTCCTAATTTATGTTAAGATTTATTTTGTATTATATATATTTTTTTTTGTAATCAGTGAGTATTAATAATTAGTAAATATTAACTAATAAAATTCAATTAGATAATATACTTTTATCCACACAACAATTATTCTTACCTATTATTATTATTATTATTATTATTATTATTATTAATTAAATATATTTAAAAAATCAAATTCAAAAGGAAGATATTTTAAAAATAAAAAGAGAAATGTATGTGATAGATATTATTTTAGATTAACAATAAAAATATATAATAGTTAGGAATTAGAAAATTCAAAAATCAAATAAAAATTAAAGATTATTAATTATAATAATATTATTACTAACAGTACTCATCTATTAAATAAATTGCACACATCTCTTTTATTTTTATTTTGTGTGTAAAGATAGTGTATTGTCGGTGTAAAACAGTTTTACACATACAACCAATTAAAATGCTTTAATTTACCATGTAATTTCAATTTTTAAAAATTAAAAATAGGATTTACTCTAATGTATGTCTCTCATTAGTTGACAGTGTAACCATCATATTTGAGAGTGTAACCATCCTGTTTAACCATCATATTTGACCGTCCCAAATGAAGATATTATTTAACATCATATTTCTTAGATATTTATCATGTAATTATAATAAAAGCATCAAAATAATAAAAAAAATATTAAATTTATTGATTTATTTAAATAGGTGTAATTAATTATGGGGTCTATTAATTATTTACCAGATTTAATAAATTAATTAATACTATACTTATTAATCCACACCTGCGGACACACATCTCTATATTGTTTGTAATATTAATACTCGGTCAATTAAATATGATTTATTTTATTAATTTATGAAAAAAAATGAGACAATTATGATGGGTGAATACACATATTTTTACATGTTTACCAGTATTTTGTTTGCTTTTCATATTTTGTTTTTCCAAAATATAACTCACATCTCTCTATTTCCAAAAATAGAAACATAGAAGTAATATCATTATTGTATACACCAATTATCTAGACTGATTAATATAATTAACGCATACAGTGATTAACAAGGTTGATTAAGCAACTATCGATTAATGTATTTTTTTATAGAGACAGTAGTAAATATAATAATAAACAATAATACAAATAACTCTACTGTTTGATAATATAATACATATAGACAAAAAAAATAAAACTAAAATAAAAATAGAAAATAGTTAGAATTTAATAAAATAACAAATGTCGCTTTTGATTTGGTCTTGGTTTTTTAAGCTAAATAAATAAGATCTTAATTAAAAATCGAAGTTATGGAGCGCTCTCTTTTTCTTTTTTTGTAGATTTAATTTTTTTGTTTTTTGATTTTATTTCAATTTAATTTTTACTTAGTTGTAGATATTCATTAATTAAATAATAATTAGTCAAAATAATTCTTTTTTACCATGGACGATTTTGTTCTTTTTTTTGTTAAGTTTTTTTCTTCTTTATTTTGAAATAAAATAAAAATTAAATTATTTTTAAATTATTTTTTATTTTTATTAAATAAAATTTAGTTAAAATTAAATCCTTTCGTAACATAGTTTTTTATTTTATTTATTTGTTATTCATCTAATTTAATTTTGTTAGGAAATTTTAATTACTGATTAATAAATAAACCATTTGTGAGTGTCCCCGTTTTCCTTTTGTCCCGTGCCTCGCACGGGTTTACATACTAGTATATATATATATATATATATATATATATATATATATATATATATATATATATATATATATATATATATATATATATATATATAAAGTTACTAGAAAGATGAAAATTAATGGTGAATAATTTTATTTACTGCAAGAATATAACAATTTATTTTTGAAAGATAAAAAAACAATTAAATTTACCAGAGCCATTTTAAAAATAAAAATGTATCAAAAGAGAGGGACTCCATTTTTTTTTAAAATCTTACTCTTTATTATAAAATAATATCTTATTTGTAAAATATAACTAAGAGAAATGATTATTTAATATAATATAAATAATTTTTTTAGTTATAGTATTCAATTCAATTACATAATTTTTTTTTCTGATGTCATTTTAATTTATTATTGATTATTTACATGTAGTTTGTTAATTATACTATGTCAATCAATAAATTACATGTAAAATATATAAACTAGCCTACAATATAAAATATCTTAACTTTTAATAATTATAATATATATGTATTTTTGGAAAGAGTATATTTATTTTTAACGATGACATTTGTTATTATATACAAAAAATCGGATCATTTATAATAAACTCATTATTTGTTAAAATATTATCAAAATTACTTTTCTACTTCTAATATTTATTTAATTTTTAATATAAATTATCTTAAAATAATTGAGATATCATTAATTTAGCTATTTAAAAATTACTATAAATATAAATATTTATTTATAAATTAGGAATAATTTTTTGAGATTGAGTTTTAGGCATTGTGAGAATTCTTGCTTGCATATGTCATATGAATATATTTGATGTTCGTAAAGATTTCATCTTATTAGTAGTATTATTTACATTATAAATGTTCTATAAAATCAATGAAATCATTCCATTTTAAATCTCTTCACCATTCTTTTATTTCTTTCGCAACAATAAAATCAAATCAATTCGGATATTATATATTTTTTAATAGAAAATTATTAAAAGTTTAAATATTATTATTTATTATAATAGATTCAAAATAAATTTTTGAAAACATGATTGTAGATTAAATCATTTTTTATAATAGAAATTAATTTAAAAAATGGGTTAAGTGGGTCATTCATAAAAAATATACTTTTTTTTTATTGTAATTTAGAGATTTATACTACAAATCTAATTATTATTTAATCAATACTACTCATATTTAATTTTACGGGATACGTTTAAAATATTAATTAATTAATTCAATTATATTATATAAACGGGAATAAGTTACAAATATTTTTATTAACAAGAAAAAGTCTATCGTTGATACAATTATTTTTATAAACAGTAATAAGTTATAAATATTTTTATAAACGGAAAAAAGTCAACTGTTATTTTTATAAACGGAAAAAGTCTATCATTGATACTATTATTTTTATAAATGAGAATAATAAGTTACACATATTTTTATAAACGGGAAAAAGTATACCGTCCATACAATTATTTTTATAAACAGGAAAAAATTACAATTATTTTTATAATTATGGAAAAAATCAACTGTTGATACAATTATTTTATAAATGGAAATAAATTAGAGATATTTTTATAGATGGGAAAAAGTCTACCGATACAATTATTTTTATAAACAGAAATAATTTACAAATATTTTTATAATCGAGAAAAAGTTTACCGTTGATACAATTATTTTTATAAACGGAAATAAGTTACAAATATTTTTATAAATGAGAAAAATTCTACCGTTGATACAATTATTTTTATAAACAAAAATAAATTACAAATATTTTTATAAATAGACACGCGGTTTCCAAAACCTTGCCACCATCCTGCAAAACCATGGTAGCAGGGAATTACAGACATACGGGTATTGCATCTTTTATGAATGGAAAAAAGTCAATTGTAGTTAGAATTATGTCTCTGTGTGAAGTGTACTACACCATATACTAATATATTCTTCAACATACTAGTAATTTTTATGTATATCCTGACAACAATTACAACACGATAAATTAAATTAATATTTATATGATAATCATTATTTAAGATATTTTCTCTCTCTCTCTCTCTCTCTCTATATATATATATATATATATATATATATATATATATATATATATATATATATATATATATATATATATATATATATATTATAACCATATAATATTTATTTAATATTTATATCGACTTTGTTCGACCCGTGCGAACGCACGGGTCTTATACTAGTTTGTCTGAAATTTTGGGACAAATTGAGACGCCATACATAATAGTATGCATTTTTTATTTATTAATCAATTTTATTACAATTTGTCCAAATTTTGGGTCAGAATTGAGATGATACATATAGTATTGTGTATTTTATTTGCTAGTCAATTTTGTCCCAAATCTATCCGAAATGTTTAGGGTGGATTTGAGACTACGAATAGAATTGAAATTCTAGCAACAGACAATCGATGTCGTATCGGATGTTATGACATCCGCTACTGAACAGATTATTACTTTTTAGCAGTAAGTAAATAATAACAGTAAAGAACACGGGGAATTGTTTACCCAGTTCGATGTACAACAACACCTACTCTGAAGGCTACCAAGCCAGGGAGGAAATCCACTATAAGCAGTATTAGTTCAGAGCTAAACTACCAGTTTACACCCCTCACTTAAGACCTACCCAATGCAATTTCAATCTAACACTAGACCCGAGTTCCTACTCACCACCCCCCCCCCCTCAATCACAAAAGTGATAACAAACAGACAAAAATAAATTCAAAGTGAAGACACACTTCAAACAAATCTTGATCTTGCTTAAAAGCTTCAATCAAGAGACACAACACTCGTGCTTACAAGCTTAGAGTGACACAACAAATTACAACTCAAAACACCCTAGTCCAATACAATCATCAAGGTGATAATTGCTTGGCTCACAAGAAACACTAAGAAAAAAAATAAAACCTAATGCACAGAGTGCAACACAAAGTATTCTCTGAAGGATAGAAAAACACTTAGAAAGGGGGGGTTTGAATAAGTGTAGCTTTAAAAACTTGACAGATAAAAAAAATTGCACAGTTATTTTTATACTGGTTCGTTGTTAACTAAACTACTCCAGTCCACCCCCGCAGAGATGATTTACCTCAACTGAGGATTTAATCCACTAATCGCACGGATTACAATGGTTCTCCACTTAGTCAGCAACTAAGTCTTCCAGAGTCTTCTGATCACACACTGATCACTCCAGGAACAACTGCTTAGATACCCTCTAAGACTTTTCTAGAGTCTACTGATCCACACGATCACTCTAGTTACAACCTGCTTAGATAACCTCTAAGACTTCCTAGAGTATTCTGATCCACACGATCACTCTAGTTCCTTACAACTTAATGTAATCAATTCTAAGAGTATTACAATTGCTTCTTAAAAGCGATAATCACAAACTGTGATATTTCTCTTAACGTTTAAGCTTAATCTCACTAATATATTACAACAGCAATGTAGTGAGCTTTGATGAAGATGAAGATTCTGAGCTTTGAATTTGAACAGCGTTTCAGCAAGTTAATTTGAGTTGTTTTGATACAGAATCGTTCGAAAAACATTAACCTTGCTTCTCATCAGAACTTCATATTTATAGGCGTTGGAGAAGATGACCGTTGAGTGCATTTAATGCTTTGCGTGTTCCGTACAGCATCGCATTTAATGTTATACGCTTTTGTCAACTACCTCGAGCCTTGTTCACGCTGTGTCTACTGACGTAGCCTTTAGTAGCTTTTAACGTTCCTTTTGTCAGTCAGCGTAGCTTGCCACTTGTACTTCCTTCTGATCTGATGTTTGTGAATACAACGTTTGAATATCATCAGAGTCAAACAGCTTGGTGCATAGCATCTTCTGATCTTCTGACCTTGAAGTGCTTCTGAGCGTGATACCATCAGAACTTCAGTGCTTCTGTTCTCTTGTTCTTCTGATGCTTCCATAGACCCATGTTCTGATTCTGCTTCGACCATCTTCTGATGTCTTGCCAGACCATGTTCTGATGTTGCATGCTGAACCATTTGAGACAAAGCTTCTGAGCGCTGAATTATGCGTACTCTTTATATATTTCCTGAAAAGGAAATTGCATTGGATTAGAGTACCATATTATCTTAAGCAAAATTCATATTATTGTTATCATCAAAACTAAGATAATTGATCAGAACAAATCTTGTTCTAACAATCTCCCCCTTTTTGATGATGACAAAAAACATATATAAATGATATGAATTTGCGATCAGAAAGAACAGACGGCAAAAGACAAATTACACAGCTATAGCATAAGCATATGAATATGTCTCCCCCTGAGATTAACAATCTCCCCCTGAGATAAATAATCTCCCCCTGAAATAAATACTCGAAGAACTTTAATAAAAGACTTCCCTGATTATTTCGGTAGAGACGATCATATAAGCTTCTGTCTTCAGAGAATTCATAGCTTCTGACTTCTGCTTCCATTGGACAGCTTCAGAACTAGAATTTCTTTAGATCCCTAGAACACTCACAGCTTCTGATTCCTGCTTCCATCTAGGACAGCTTCAGAACTTGAATTTCTTTGATCCTCTGAACATTCACAGCTTCTGACTTCTGCTTCCATCTAGGACAGCTTCAGAACTTGAATTTCTTTGATCTTCTGAACATTCACAGCTTCTGATTTCTGCTTCCATTTAGGACAGCTTCAGAACTTGAGTTTTTTGGATCTTTAGAATATTCACAGCTTCTGATTTCTGCTTCCCTCGGATAGCTTCAGAGCTTTGAATTTCTACCAACATCACTTCATGCTAGATTTGTATCAGAACATTGTTGAATGTACCAGAGCATCATCAGAGCATCTCTACATCCTGAAATGTTACAGAACAAAAACTAAACGACAAAAGTCAGCATGAACGAGTCAGAACATAAAATGTATATTTGAACACATGATATGTATCAGAGCCATATAGGCTAAAATAATGTATCAGAGCAAATAGAATTTTGTCAGATCAAATAGACAAATATGGATCAAATTCTATTATCAGTGCTCCTGATTCATTCTTCTTTCTTGCTTCTGATTTCTGAAGCTTGACAGCACTAAGCTTGCTTCAGTTTCCATGGTTTTGCTTCTTGTGTTTGCTTTGAAGATTCTCTTCACTTCTTTATACCTGCAAAACACTTAAACCATATAGAACTTGCAGTTCTTGTTAGTAAATGTAACTGATTAAATCAAATCATTTATCACATATTTCTCCCCCTTTTTGTCATATCATCAAAAAGCAGAAAAAAGATTCAGAGACAAACAAAACGAAACACACGGAGGAAGGAGATGATTTCATTTAAGTTCAAACAGCAGGTACAGAAGTACATGAAGATAAGAAAGATCAGATGCACAAAACAAAGAAACAACACAGACTCAATTTAAGATGGCCCTAGTCTTGACAAGATCTTGGTCAGCATCTCTTAAACCGTATTGTTGTGTCCTTCTTGCCTCACCATGAAAGCGCTATACTCAGCATTGAGTGAGCTTTGCTCATCCTGTCTCTTTTGAATTTCTTCCAGAGTCCTTGCAAGACGAGAAGATTCATCAGAAGAAGCTTCACAGCTTTTGTCCACAAGGATGACATGTTGATCTGCAGCTTCCATAGAAAGATCATTTGCAGGGATTTCCTCAACAGGAACAGTTTTAGCAACATGATCTTCAGCATCTGCTTCTTGCATAGAAGCATCCTCATATTCTGCAGCAGGAATTTCCGAGTCTCCATTCTCAAGTGCCTGAAGAATGGCAGCTAGATTCCTGGGAGCAGAAGGACCTTCAACTACTGGTGGGTCAACAACTTCTGGAATGACCAAGCTCGGGTCTTTCTCAGACGGGTTTTCCCTCAGATAGTCAAAGAGAGTCTTGAAATCCCCAAGTAGAACAGGATATTGAGGTATCCAGACCACAATCTCCCTGCAAGGATTGGCTTCCATTTCAGCAGCCAATCTTAATTGTTCCATCTCATCCAAGAAGGGCTTCTCTTCCAACAGATGTCTTCCTTTGAGACTAGCAAACCAGAAGTCTTCATAATTCCTCAGAATTCCACGAGGCCGTGGGGCAGCAGCTACACAGGCTTCCTGAAGTTCTAAAAACAGAGCATCTGATTCTCTGCGAAAAATCCTCCAGAAGATCCGCATAGCAACATCATTCAATCCAGAACTTTCAGCAATTCTGAGAGTATCAAAGGTACTTCTGAGATTCCTCTTTATGTTTTCAAAAACTACACCAATAGGATATACAGGGCGGAATTTTATTTGGGTTTTTGAAAAGGCAGGGTTGGAAGTGAAGTACGGATGAGGTTCTCTATCCAACCTATAAGAAGATTCTGCTTCAGTATCAGAATCTAACACTACCACTTCAGCTTCAGGGCGAGGCTTGGGAGTGTAGTTGCAATCACGGAGCAGCTGCTCATGTGATGCAGAGGTTGGAAGAGGAGAATCACAAAGATTGTTTTGAGAGGTGGAGGGAGTATGTTCAAGGGTGGCATTTAGAGAAGGTTGAGATGGAAGGAGAGTTTAAAGGGGTGGTATATCCAGAACAGGATTTATGGTAGGTGGAGAGGAAGGAATGGTTATAGGAGACGATGGAGGTGTGAGAACATGGACAAAGACAGGTGATTCTGATGTGGCTTTTTCTGGTTCAGGTGTAGGGACAACCTCTATTGGTGCAGCTTCTGAACAAACAACAGGAACAGAAACAGGTTCAGAAATGCATATACCTTTGGAACCTCTCAGAAAAGCTTTGGCCACATCCCCAGTCTTCTTCTGCTTCTTGCTCTTCGGCTCTTCAATAATCTTTGTTTTGCCGCTAGCGATTTCTTTCCTTCTGACATATGCCAGAACTTCTGGTTGATTCTCAGCCTCTTGAGAGATATTTTCTTCATCAGATTCTTGAAGAATCATCTTTCTTTTTCCGATTTTCTTCTTCTCAACAACTTCAACAATCTCAGCATTGTTATTTGACTTCTTCTTCTTTTTCTCAGCTTCCTTCTTTTTCTTCTCAAAATCAGCAGAGACAGCCTTAGCAACCTTTGCAATGACTTCTTCTGGGACCACTTCTTTCTTGGTGGTAGCAGCAGGATGATCAAACTTTCTTTTGGTTCTTTCTTCCTTCTTACGATTCACTTTAATAGGAGCACCTTTGTCTTGATCTTTAAGACTCTTATCCTCTTTTTGTGACTTCAGATACTTAGTTCTGACTTCAGGTACCTCACTATTGAAGAAGGTTTCAAAGTCAGCTAGTACTGGTTTTCTTCTGATTCTTGTTCCAGCTAGAGGTTGAGGAACTTTGAGGATAGTGTCAATTATTTTCATCTTCTTTAAAGAAAAAGCATTCAGACAGGCTCCAGAGGTGACAACAAGATTTTTGATAATACCTTCAGACTCCAGACTCTCAACAATCTTGGAATGCACCAGAAGGTTTGTAATAATTCTACCAAAAGGAATGATTGTTCCACCATTTTCTTTTCTGAAAGCGTTTCTGGAATCCTTTACTGCTTTCCACATATGGTTGAAGATAATGTAGATCGCATCAACCTTCTTCTGAGTGGCAATGCAATAAAGAATATACCTTTGATCATTACTGATGAAATCCGAGGCATGTGTTGATTTCCTGTGGTAGAAACACCCAAGAAGGATCTTTGTCCAGATTCTGTAGACATCTCTCAAATCCTTGACGTGTTTTGTTTTCTTGACATTTGGATAGAGAGTGGATAGAACATCTCCCAAATCTGCCCTTTGATCAAACTCATAAACCCCTTCAGGATTTTTCAGATCAAACATCATTCTTAGGATGTTTTCAGTAATAACAACAAACTTTCCATGAACGAAAGAAAGTATAGATTTTGGAGCAACCACAGCATGTGCCCAGAACTCCTTGACAAGATCCGGATAAACTGGACCAACGAACTCAGCAAACAACGAGGTCCATCCTTGAAAGATGATGTCTTCTTTAAGGTGAAATTGGTTTTCTTCAATGTTGTCAAAGTCAACCATGAGTTCACACAGAACTTCCAATTCATCTTTAGGAATGGAGCATGCAACAACAGGAGTGAGTTGCAAAGTTTCTTCTTGGAGATGATGAGGAACAGATGACTCAGCATTTTGGGATGAGAAGGCAGCCATGGATGCAGAATGAACAAAAACGAACAAGAGAAGCGAAATGGGTTTTCGATTAGGGTTTTTGAGAAAACGGCTAAGAACTTTTCAAACAAGAGAATGCAAGAAGAGAGAGAGAGACAAGGGAGCGAAAAAGTATATGTGATGATTTGAAAAGAATATATAGAGACGGATTTGAAAAATAAAATAATAAGAAATATAAACTGAACAGTTCCAGAATCAAAAGAAATCAATTTTATTAAATGATGAGTGACGTAAGGAGAGAGAACGTGGTAAATGAAATGATTTAATACAGTTACCTAGATCGGCGTCTTTTCAACTGCACGCTTTGTACCAACCGTACAGACACGTGTTCACCATCAGATAATAGATGACAGCTGTGAATTTCAGAGTAGACTTTACGCCTTCAGATTCTGATCACTGCTTCTGATCTGATCAAGTTTCTCTTCTGGAAACATTCCTTCTGGAGTGTGCTGATATAAATCTGAATGATCTTCTGATCCATTACTTCTGATATACACAGCTTCTGGAGGTTCACTTCTTTGTTCTGCAGCTTCTGATACGACAAAATTGTATCTGCAGAAATTCTTAAGCTGCTTTGTTTCATCAGAAACAAGTTTATCATCAAACCAGATATTTATTGATTCGTCCACAATTAATGTTTCAATATTGTATATTCTGTAGCATTTAGAGCATTTAGAATACACAAGAACGAAACACCATTGCTTGAGAAACAAACAAGACAAATGATTTCAAGACTGATAAACTATCTTTTCTGATCTCCTACGAACATAGTTTCTTCAACAGATTTAAGAACCAGAACTTGGAAGACAGTCCTTCTTCCCTTCAAGTGTTGAGACCAACTTGAGTCCAGGTGACATGTCATGTTGACTTTTATCTTCTTTGTCACCAAGAGAATCTGCAAAAGAAATAGTCTTTTTCTTTGGTACCCACATTTTCTTGGGTCCTTTCTTGTTAGTTCTCCTCAAGTTCTGATTGAACTTAGGTTTAACATTGTAAGCAGAAAGAGGAACAACATGATAATTGTTAATGTGAGTTTCATGATATTTCCTAGGTTGTGTCACATGCTTCTTAGTGTGTGTTATATGAAAACTTTGAGCATGTGAAGTGTGCCTAATATCATGGGAGTGGCCATACTTGAACTGATCATACAATGGCTTGTATGTGAATTTCATTTCATCAACAGGTTCAAGTTTGTATGGGGTTTCACCCTCAAAACCAATGCCGACTCTTTTGTTTCCAGACACAGCATATATCATAGAAGCTAGCTGACTTCTGCCAATACTTCTAGATAAGAACTTCCTGAAACTTAAATCATATTCTTTCAGAATATGGTTTAGACTGGGAGTGGATTTTTCTGAATCAGAAGGAGATCCAACATAATTGGATAATTTTAAAAGTTTTTCTTTTAATTCAGAATTCTCCATCTCAAGCTTCTTTGTTTCAAATTCAAATAGCTTTTTCAGCTTTTTGTATTTGAGACTAATCTGAGACTTGAGTTCCAGAAGTTCAGTTAGACCGGAAACTAACTCATCTCTAGTAAGTTCAGAAAATACCTCTTCAGAATCTGATTCTGATGTAGATTCTGATCCGTCATCTTCTGTCGCCGTCAGCGCACAGTTAGCCTGCTCATCTTCAGAGTCTGAATCATCTTCTGACTCATCCCAGGTTGCCATAAGACCTTTCTTCTTATGAAACTTCTTCTTGGGATTTTCCTTCTGAAGATTTGGACATTCATTCTTGAAGTGTCCAGGCTCATTGCATTCATAGCACATGACCTTCTTCTTGTCAAATCTTCTGTCATCAGAAGATTCTCCACGTTCAAATTTCTTTGAACTTCTGAAGCCTCTGAACTTCCTTTGCTTGGTCTTCCAGAGTTGATTTAGCCTTCTGGAGATCAAGGACAGTTCATCTTCTTCTTCAGATTCTGATTCTTCAGGATCTTCTTCTCTAGCCTGAAAAGCGTTAGTGCATTTCTTGATATTTGATTTTAATGCAATAGACTTACCTTTCTTTTGAGGCTCATTTGCGTCCAGCTCTATTTCATGACTTCTCAAGGCACTGATAAGCTCTTCCAGAGAAACTTCATTCAGATTCTTTGCAATCTTGAATGCAGTCACCATAGGACCCCATCTTCTGGGTAAGCTTCTGATGATCTTCTTTACGTGATCAGCCTTGGTGTATCCTTTGTCAAGAACTCTCAATCCAGCAGTAAGAGTTTGAAATCTTGAAAACATCTTTTCAATGTCTTCATCATCCTCCATCTTGAAGGCTTCATACTTCTGGATTAAAGCTAGAGCTTTAGTCTCCTTGACTTGAGCATTTCCTTCATGAGTCATTTTCAAGGACTCATATATGTCATAGGCCGTTTCCCTGTTAGATATCTTCTCATACTCAGCATGAGAGATAGCATTCAGCAAAACAGTTCTGCATTTATGATGATTCCTGAAGAGCTTCTTCTGATCATCATTCATTTCTTGCCTTGTCAGCTTTACGCCTCTGGCATTTACTGGATGTTTGTAACCATCCATCAGAAGATCCCATAGATCACCATCTAGACCAAGAAAGTAACTTTCCAGTTTATCTTTCCAGTATTCAAAGTTTTCACCATCAAATACCGGCGGTCTAGTATAACCATTGTTACCGTTGTATTGCTCAGCAGAGCCAGATGTAGATGCAGGTGTAGACTTTTCACTTTCATCAACCATCTTTTACTGAAGCGTTTTTCTCTTCCTGAATCTTTTCTAAACACGGTTAAGTGCTTGCACCTTAGAACCGGCGCTCTGATGCCAATTGAAGGATAGAAAAACACTTAGAAAGGGGGGGTTTGAATAAGTGTAGCTTTAAAAACTTGACAGATAAAAATAAATTGCACAGTTATTTTTATCCTGGTTCGTTGTTAACTAAACTACTCCAGTCCACCCCCGCAGAGATGATTTACCTCAACTGAGGATTTAATCCACTAATCGCACGGATTACAATGGTTCTCCACTTAGTCAGCAACTAAGTCTTCCAGAGTCTTCTGATCACACACTGATCACTCCAGGAACAACTGCTTAGATACCCTCTAAGACTTTTCTAGAGTCTACTGATCCACACGATCACTCTAGTTACAACCTGCTTAGATAACCTCTAAGACTTCCTAGAGTATTCTGATCCACACGATCACTCTAGTTCCTTACAACTTAATGTAATCAATTCTAAGAGTATTACAATTGCTTCTTAAAAGCGATAATCACAAACTGTGATATTTCTCTTAACGTTTAAGCTTAATCTCACTAATATATTACAACAGCAATGTAGTGAGCTTTGATGAAGATGAAGATTCCGAGCTTTGAATTTGAACAGCGTTTCAGCAAGTTAATTTGAGTTGTTTTGATACAGAATCGTTCGAAAAACATTAACCTTGCTTCTCATCAGAACTTCATATTTATAGGCGTTGGAGAAGATGACCGTTGAGTGCATTTAATGCTTTGCGTGTTCCGTACAGCATCGCATTTAATGTTATACGCTTTTGTCAACTACCTCGAGCCTTGTTCACGCTGTGTCTACTGACGTAGCCTTTAGTAGCTTTTAACGTTCCTTTTGTCAGTCAGCGTAGCTTGCCACTTGTACTTCCTTCTGATCTGATGTTTGTGAATACAACGTTTGAATATCATCAGAGTCAAACAGCTTGGTGCATAGCATCTTCTGATCTTCTGACCTTGAAGTGCTTCTGAGCGTGATACCATCAGAACTTCAGTGCTTCTGTTCTCTTGTTCTTCTGATGCTTCCATAGACCCATGTTCTGATTCTGCTTCGACCATCTTCTGATGTCTTGCCAGACCATGTTCTGATGTTGCATGCTGAACCATTTGAGACAAAGCTTCTGAGCGCTGAATTATGCGTACTCTTTATATATTTCCTGAAAAGGAAATTGCATTGGATTAGAGTACCATATTATCTTAAGCAAAATTCATATTATTGTTATCATCAAAACTAAGATAATTGATCAGAACAAATCTTGTTCTAACATTCTCCACGTAAAATCTCCGCCTCTGAAAGTAGAACTAGCAGTCTTCTTATAGGCAGCTCCTGGGCCTTGGGCCTAACAAACATAAGTTAGGGTTAACCAAGTTAACCTAATTTTCACATATTAAGGTGCTAAAAATAGCCCTTGGCTCGTTTTGTTAATGATATACAATCAACACAATAGTTAGTTTTCTAAAATATAGCCTGAGATTAATAAGGAAACATAACAGCCCATGCTGTCAGATACTGATGTCACAATATTTAGCTTGACATCCAATAAAATCGGTATTAGCTAACCATACAAATCCCACAGTACACTATACATGCATGTCATGACATCAGTAAAGACATCTGAACACAGAAGTATGTTTTACCACAAAATGCAGCCAATCAATAACATCTACAAGAATGTTGTGCATTCTTTATTTGTTAGTCAATTTCATCTCAAATTTGTCCAATATTTTGGGAGAAATTTTAGAATCTAACAATAATGTTGTGCATTGTACGAAAAAGAAAAAAAAAGAGATGTGGGGCCTAAGCTTAGAGATTTTGAGAAAATTTTAGCAATCATTCTTATCATAATGCCTAGAGCCCCCCAATTAGGTCCTAATTTAGTCTTTCTCGACTTTTAATCGTTGTTACTTTAATGAATTTTTCTAAATTTCACACATTGATGGTATGATATAATTTATGTGTCAATGCGTTTTATGTTGTTGAGCTGAGATAGAAAAAATGCATAATGGCAGTAAAAGGCAGCCACATTTACTAAGTTGGATAATTCTTACCCGATTATTCAGCCCAAAGGCGAGTTAATCCCAAACACTTAGAAAAAGAAAAATATATATGAATAAAATAATGGTTAGTTGGGGTAAGTTAGATTAATCTCACCCAATTATCGTTCTCAAAAGTTATATGATCCCTAAGTGAAACAAATTTTCATTTCAAACCATCATACCACGTGAATTAAAAAAGTGTAGAATTGTACAAAATGCTTTAATTTGATCATAATTATATTTTGAAATGAAAAAGTGGTAGGGGAAAAGATTTATAGTCAAGATTATGGATATGTTTCAATATTTGAGGTAGACTATAGTAAGAATTTTTATAAGAACCTTAAGCTGAACAAGTAACGATTGATCTAAACTTAGGATAAATAGAAAACATCTTTTAAATGAGTACCTGTGCATGTACCTCTTCAAGTTTTTCAAGAAAAGTTCCTTTGTCATAATTCTTCCTATGCTGGTTAAATTGCTTGAGGACAAACAACTATTCAAGTATGGGAAATTTGATCAGTAGTATTTTTATCGCTTTTCACCATGTGTTTTTATCATTGATTCCTAGTATTTTTGTTTCATTTTGTTCATTTTATTTCCATTTTTCCATCTTGGTCTATATTTCAGATGTTTTGAAGGAGCAAGGTCAAAATACAACGGTTAGCACAAAAAATACGAAGTACAAAAGAAGAATCAAAAGAAGCAAAGAAAATAGCACATTATAGATGAAACTGCAACCAACTTTTAAAATCAATTATGGTCGTAAGTTACACCTATCAAAGGAGGGATTTTTGGACCACTACAGTTGGAATTACAATTAGGTGGTAACTAGAACTACGACCGTAATTCTAACTATGACAAGCCTGTAATTCTAACTATGACAAGCCTGTAATTCTGATTACGGACATAATTTCTTCAGCGTCAGATTTGGCTTTTCATCTTTCCATCTGTTTTCTTTTAACTTTTTAGTAATCAGCAGTTTCTTTTAGTGGTTAAAGCTCCATAATGCTAAATTAATTCTAGTTTAATGACCATGATCCTATAAATAAGCCTAGTATTTCTAATTTATACAAACCTTACATTTTGTTGTTTTCACTTGAATACTTAGGGTGTGATGAAAGGGAGGGGAGGGAAGGGAAGAGGAAATTTCTAATTAAATATGTTTGGTTCAAATTTTAGGAGGGCAAGGGAGGGGAGCAAAATCTCTCCAAACCACATTTTTTGCATTCCTCCGAATTGGGGGGATATGGAGGAGAGGGAAGGGGAGGAAATATGAGTTTTTATATTTAAAAAAAAGGCTTAATTGCTACTTTGGTCCTCTTATTTTGTCTTTTTTTCGATTTTGGTCCCCCCATTTTTAAAACCACGATTTTGATCCCCCTTTTGTGTTTTCTGTTAAAAAATTGACAAAAATAGGAACTAATTTTGCAGAAAAAAACAAAATAGGGGGACAAAAATTGCACAAAAAACTAAAAAAGGGACTAAAATAGTGATTTTTAAAATAAAGGGATCAAAAACAAGAAAATGACAAAATAGGGGGACTAAAGTTGCAATTAAGCCTTTAAAAATCATTATATTTACTAAAATATCTTTAGTTTAATTCTAGTATTTCAAAATTATTTATTTTCTTTCATGTCACTGCTTCTATTCTATGTGATTTTTCTCTATTACTTCATCAATTTATTATAAGTGTTTTCTACCTTCAAATTATTATTGAATTTTGTACTTAATATAAATCATAATCATTGCACTTTTGTAATCATTTTTTTCTGTTTATTTTTCTTCTAATTTTATAATTTATCCTATCACTTTTTTCTTTTATATCAAATTTTAAATCATTCTTGTTTTTGTTTATTCATTTTATTAATTATTTTAAATCATTTATTTTAATAATAAGTTATTTTATGTATTTGTTCTGTTAGATGATTCACCGGTCACAACAATTTAAAAGTTGTTATTAGCATATAGTTTAATTTGTGTCGGAGAGTTATAATCTGAATCAAGTGCATTCAGTTTTTCTTATGTTATGTGGTAAATTATAACTTTTTTAGTCACTCAATATTAGAAATTTTATTACCAAAACAATATGTGTGCATTTTTCACATTTGAATACCATATCACTTATATAAGATCATATGGATAAAAGTGTAAATTATTAATAAAACTCCTCCCCTCCCTTCGGACCCAAATATATTTTTAATTAAAATTTCTCCCTTCCCCTTCTTTCCCCTTTTTTGAACCAAACACTTATCTCATTAAAAAAATTTCCTCACCTCCTCTCCCATTTCCTCCTCTTCATTAAAAATCCTCCCCTTCCCTTCCCTTTAATTAAATCAAACAAACCCTTAGAATTTTTCTACAAGTTTATTTTCTACAATTTTTGCTCTTGAAGTTTACATTGCTAGTATTTTTAAAAGTATCTCGAGAGTACTAGTACTTTAATTTCACTGCAATCGAGGTTCTTTATTTGTTTTTACATGTTATTCATTATGTTTTTATTTAAAATCACAAATGCCTTTATCATAATTATATTTGAGTAGTTCCCTTAAGGATTTAGGATAATGCAGACTTTTCAAATATCTAACCTCATGTGGGTTCTATGTTAAAACTTCGATTACGAGAAATTATATGTCTATTTTAGTTTTCTATTTTTAACTTACATACCTCTGCAAAAGTGGAGGTGTCTTTAGATACAAACCATATACTTAAAGCGCGTGATTTGTATCTAAACAAGAAAGACTTAACAATTAAATATTAGATTACGAAAGTGTCTCAGACTTAATTGAGAAAATGACTCATTTTTACAACTGAACTTAAAATGATCCTAAACAAACTAACTGCACCGACAAAAAGAGGTAGTTTGTTGGTTTATGATAAGATGATACACTCATGAAAGTTGGTATCATCTATTTTTTTTATTTGTTTCTAAAAAATATGATTTTCTTGTAATCGATAAAGTTGAGAACATGCATGAGTAAGTCTAGGATATAAATTACAGTCATAAATTATGTTTTATAAATTGAGTTTAATCAAATGAAATCCTCAAATCAAAATTAACTAGCGTGTTTTTATCAAAAAAAAAAAAACTAGTGTGTTAGATAAACAACATAATAATAAAATTTGATAATCAGAACACTTTCTGAGGAACGATAACTTTTTAATACTTCAATAGAAACCGTATGCTTGCGGCTTGTCAAATGCATTTGGAGAACTTGTTCAATGATTAAAATTGAGAGGGGAGAAATCAACACCGTCTTGTGTTAACCGACCAATTCAAGCACGATGAAGTTAAGCATGACCTTAAGTATATGACTTAATTTAAATTTATTCTTAAATAATTTGTTTTTGTGAATAAATAACTAAAAACCATGTGAGTACACATGCTCCACAACTCAACAAACTAGCAAATTATTTTCTCAACAACTAATTTACAAAATTACCCCTCAACCAAATTACAACAAGAAACCACCACCAATAACATGCATACCTTATCCCCAAATTTCCACCACAACCAATTTACACTATCACCCTTCATATAGTATGGTACATGCAACCAATGTTTTAGAAATTGGACCGATTATTAAACCATTGAGGATACTGGATCATTGATTCATCGATTGTATCATTGGTCGAACACATGATTAAATTAGATATCTTAATTGAATAAACTGTTCTCTATAGCAAATTTGTATACTTATTAAACCGGACAAACCAGATGACTCTGTCTAAAAAATTATGACACCTAAAGAATTTCAAAATATCATAATTTCACAAGTTCATTATTTAAATTTTCAAATATTTAACGTAGTCATTACACACAACAAAGTAGTACAAAATATAAATCCAAAAAAGTTTTGAACAAAGTTTAATTGTAACAAAAATTGAAATATCAAAATAACTACAATGTCTAATAAATTTAATTCCAATGAAGAAAAGTTATTCCAAATAAATTTTGAACTAAGTTTACTTATATTTTTATTTTTTTTTAAATTATGAAAACTACGTCATTTTGTCTGAGGAAACGGAAAAAAGACATTTAACCCACCAATTTTTCAAAACCACTGGTTGGCTGATTTTTATCGATTTCAACAGATTCTAATCAATTTTCACTAGTTCAATAGCTTATTTGATCCAACAAACAGACCATATGACCCCTCAAGTTCCCAATTCGATCGGTTCCATCCAATTTTTAAAACACTACATGCAACCACTCCAACAACAAGCGTACTTTAATCCTTAACTTCCACTACGTCCAACTAACATTGCAACTTCTTAATCTAATTTCAACTTCCAAACACTCCAACAACAATTCTTGTTTTCACCACACTAAATTTGCACCTCAACTCCTCAATCCAACTCCTCAATAGCATGTCCTATGATTTTGCAAACATTCACAATATGTTTGGTACTCCTCAATCTAACTCCTCAATCGCATGTCCTATGATTTAAATTTTGGTACTCCTCAACTTTTTTTAAAAAATAATTATAACGATGAAGATAGTCTTTCCAACCACCACAAGTTATATCATATCAAAATTTGACCATAACACCTTCATTAATCATTATCTAAGATGAAGTGCAATTGTTATTATGCAAAGACGATGTTAAATAATACTTCGTCGATATAGAACCAACGACCACTTTGAACCACATTAAAATTATTATTTGTATTTTTGTTATATCAATATATAATATATAATATTCTATTTTTAATATGTTATATTATTTTTTAAAATATTTAATAGTACATAATATTATTAATTTAATTATTAAATAATTTATTCAATAATTATTTCTATAATTAAAAATATAATATATTTATAAAAGAACAATTAAAAAAGCCACAACAGTATCCACACCAATTGAAATGGCGTGTACACTAAATTTTGTTTTGTTATTTAGTGATTTAGTGACTTAAACTAGAAAAATAGAGAATAATCTAGAAAACTAAGATAAGCTAAAAATTTAATTTAAGAAGATAACGATTTTGTTAAAAGAATCTCTTTGTTTTTTATTCAGAAATGAACTTAAACTTAGAAACCATATACATAATCCAGTAATTTGATAATATTATCATATTTGGTTAAACGTGTGATGATAATTGATAAGGACATACCATACCTGTACAAATCAAAAAGGACAATAGTAGATTTTTATAAGGCAAAACAAGAAACCATAATCAACACGTGTTTTTTCTTATCCATATACTAAAGTTAAAAAATAAAAAAAAACCTGAACCTTCAAAGCCCAAAAAAAAAAAAACACAGAAAAAAAAAACATAAAGCAAAAGTTGAACTCAATTAGCTGATACTGTCTCCTTCACACGCGGCGAAGCGTACTCTCAATTTCTCGCCACCGCCATCAAACACCAATCTCTCTCTCTAAAACGTTTCTCTTTTTTCCCTCTCTCTCTTCAAAACAAAAATCTACAACACCACATTATCACATCATAAGAAGTAACAACAACACATACAAAGTAAGCAAATAAAATTACATTTTTTCTATGTTCATGTTTTGTTTTCTTCTTTTTTTTAATTATTTTCCCTTTCACTTCAAAAATTACTTGATTCTCAAAAATACTTACTTCTTCTACTACACCGATTAGTTCCTTATTATTATTATTATTTATTTTTATTTTTATTCTCATCCTAATTTTTTCTTCTATTCTCTTCCCCTTCTTCTTCCTTTCGTTACTTTCTGAAACTGTGAGGTAATGGCGAAGATATTTATTATTATTTTTTTTTTAATTTTGACTTGTGGAAAATAATAATTGATTTGATTGACTTGTTTATTTGTTTTATTTGGAAAAAAAGTGGCGATGAGGATTTGAAGGCGTTGATTGTGGTTTGATTCTGAGTCATCTCATTTCTATTACTTTCTCGTAATGGCATCTTCATCATGTTCTGGAAATTCTCTCACAAATGTGGATCGTTTTGTTCTCAGTGTCACTCCAGAAGTTCCTTCTCACAATCTTGTTCTTCAGGTATTTTTTAATTATTTTTTTTAATTTTTAATCTTTTTAATTTAATTTAATTTTATTTTTAAAAGAGTGCAAAAATGAACTTTTTGTTTTAGGATAATGTAGTCTTTAAATTCTCCGTACATTAGTGGAATCTGAATAAATTAATCCGGTAGTGAAGATTAATTTTTGGGGAATTTGGATTGAATTATTGAATGAAGATTTCTTGAGATTTTGTTGACGAGGCAAAATTAATTAAAAATTTGATTTTTATGTTAAATAAATGTAGAATAGTGACCTGGCTTTTGAGAATTGAATGATAAATAAAGTACTGAATTATGAATTAAAATAGAAAAGGAAAGTTTGGAATAATTTAATATTGTTTTGTAGTAATTAAGAATTTTGTTTTATGTGCGTCAATGGGTCTTCAAAGTGAGACTTTTGTGTCCAAAGATTGAAAAATGCAATAATGAAGGACGGATCAAACGACTCCGTTTTAAGGAATATTCCTTGATACCATTTATGTGTAGCTATCTTAGGAGACAGACAAACGGTGTATCTTAGTCCGTTCAGTTCTGTCCCACAATTTTTTTTTAAACAAAATAGGGCGGACTAGAATATTAAGGGTGCGAGTCTAAAATTTTGGTCTAAGTTGTAAAATTTATGTTGATGTTTGTGTCTAAAAAACGCAACACATATTAAAGAATACAAGTCTAATACTTTGTAGGGACGGACCCGTCCGCCAGGTCGGATGCGTTTTGCGACCCCTAAATTATCTATTGCATATAGATTTAGTAATTCAAAATATTCTCCACTTAAACCAACCAGAGAAAACACTCTAGTAAATTTGAAGGGATTTAATTAACTACTTGGAAATACTACTACTTCTATAGTTTTAAAATATACCATGTATCATGTGTGGAAGTTTGTGATATTGTGATTTAGAAGAAGACTAAAGTAAAGACATGTTTATTTAATTCTTCATCATCCATTGGTTTGGGAGTTAGGGGTGGGACCAAGGCTTAACTGGAAAGATAAGCTTTGGGATTAAATTTTTATAAAAGTTTAATGTCACGTGATTCTCATTGCTTCTTCACTCTGCCCCATGTTTGTTGGTCACTGAAAAATTGGTCCCTGCATTAGGGTATAGTTTTCTAATACTTTTAATTATTGCTAAAAACTTTAACCAACTAGTAAACATATTATATCTTGTTACTCTTTTAATCAAACATATTATCTTTATTTATAATAATGACAAGAAGAAATGTTGAGTTTTAGTGAGTGGTTAAGTTTCATATCATCTATGAATTGGTAGAATGTTGGATTATCGGTCTATGTTTGAATTGATGGTCTAGAACGGAGCGGAGCAAAATGAAATATGATGGAATGGAGTGGAGTTTAATTGAGATTCTATTTCATTGTTTGTGTATATTTTATAATTTGACGTAACAGAATATAACAATTTAGTTCATTCCATTGCATACACCCCAAATTTGGTGGAATGAAAGTTGAAGGATTTGATAGAATAGGATGGAATGGATTCCATCATGTTCCATTCCGCTCCATCATATTCCATCATATTCCGCTCCAAACATACCTTAAGGTTTTGGGTGAAGACGTGTCTCTTGTGGTCCTGAAACATTAGGTCTGTTGTTGCTTCCAAATTCCCCGAACTCTCCAAGTTCCAACAAGAAGTAACATATTAACAACTAACATTGACAATGATTCCTTATAGTTGAACGAACATTGGTACGGTTTTTTGATATGTTTACTTGTTTCCTGTAATTTTGCAGAGCTGTTCTCATGAAGTAAATAGCCAATGGCTACCTCTTGGCAAGGACTCTATTGAATGCTTTGAATTGAAAGATCTTTGGAACTGCTATGAAAAATGGAGCGCATTGGGTGCTGGTACGCCGATGCTGTTGGAAAACCGCCATACTTTGATGCAATACTATGTTCCCTATCTATCTTCCATCCAAATCTACACCACTAAGTCTGTTGCAGCTACTTCCAGGTAAACATAAAATAGTATTGCACATTTATTTACCAAATGCATCGACAAAGTGGTCGAGTGAGTAATTTTCTTTATTCCCTTCAAGGATTAAGAAAGAGGATAGCGACACTGCTGAATCTGAATTCGATTCCTCTAGTGAAGATAGTGGAAGTGATAGCCTATCTAGATCGTTAAGTAACAATTCTAGCAAAGCATGGGATGCTGCTTCCTTGGATTCGAGCTCTGACCAATCGGGTTCGTGGCCAACAAGGGATATGCTTGGATACCTTTATTTGCAGTATACCGAGACTTTACCGCCTTGGTTGAGGGTTCCATTTTCTTTTAAGGTAAGACTTTGATTGATAAGTTGTACTCCCAAGTTTTTGGAGGTAATACAAAAAGGAATTTAAGTAAATAAGCTCTCAGCACAATGCCCGTCTGGTGATTTTTTTCTTGTCTCAGATATCGGAGCTTGCTAAAAGCCATCCAGCATTGATGACTTTGAAAAGTGTGGATGTTTCCCCTGCAAGTTGGATGGCTGTTGCTTGGTGAGCCGAATTAACTATTCGTGTTATCCTTAAATCTTCTTGTTCTTGAAGGCAACGTTCATAGTCTTATGAGACACAACATTGTTATGCACGAGTCTCTGAACACTTTGAAAAAATCCACTGTCTTCGCTTCTTAAAGATGAAATTTCAACTTGGAAGTGTTTGACGTGTTCAATTGGCCCCTTTTTTCCGCCGATATTGAAAGTTAGAAAGTAACTTGTAGTTTAAAAGATAGTAGTTTTTGTGAACTGTCACAAATCTTAAGAAGCTTGTATTTGCATACATTTTCTGTTAGATTTCAAGGTAGAAAGTTCTTATACCAAATTGTTTATCTTTTGATAGGTACCCTATTTATTCCATACCGTATCATCAACCAAGTGAAAAGGAACTCTCTGCATGCTTCCTAACTTACCATACACTATCATCATCTTTCCAAGGTATCTTAATGTAGTAGTGATTAGTCTTTTTCAGATTAACGAGCATGTTTTCCAATCAAACAATCATTCGAAACCATTTGGATTTTTTGCTGAGATGAATAGCATCTTTCATTTCCTTCATGTTTTGAACTAACAAGTTCTTATACTGCAGATTGTAAAAACACATATGATGACATAGACATCGGAAAAGACACAGGCTGTTTTGAAGAATGGGTAGGTGTGGGAAAGAAAAGCAAGGAAAACAAGAGTGGTTTTAAATCTCTGTCTCCTTTTGGGATGGCCAGTTACAAAATGGAGAAACCTTTTTGGTTAAGTTCATCATCCTCTCCTGATTCTGGTAATGAAAGGATGTCTGACATGTACAGCGCAGCAGAATCGTGGTTGAAGCAACTCAACGTTCACCACCACGACTTCAACTTTTTCACTCTCCGGTCACCTTTGTAAATTGGTTTCAGTTTTTATTCACTAACTCACTTCGGCCATCTTATTTAGTTTGGTACTTGAACAGAAGAGGTTTTACTACAGGCACAGTTTTGGAAACAATGACAAACTCAGGTTATACGTCAAGGGATGTATAATCCTTTAAGTTTTGTTTGTAGTATTTTCCGGATAGGCCGTTATGTTAGTTTTCAGGGTTCATATTTTGTTCTTTCTGATTAGTACTCTTTCGATGTCTCTTAACTCACCCAGTCTGCTGAGAACTAGTCTCCGATCGATAATAGCAGTTTGGAGGTGACTAAACTATGGTATCTTTTGTACATTTTATTTATTTCTTTAAGGAATTGTTTGTGTTTTGTATATCCTTCTCTTTTAATGTTTTTCAGATAATTAGTTGTTAAACCAATCAAGTTGTTAGACAAAGATGTTATCTTTGTGATTTTGGGGTTAGAATCAAGAATAGGCACAAACTTCATTTTCTTTCAAACATTGCCTATAACTAAGTTGGAGGTAAGATTCCTATGTCATGCGAGTGTATGTATGCTTCCAAGCTAAATCAAACACATCATATATAAAACCTATGATAGAAATGATATGCTTCCAGTGATTCTTTCATCAAATTCAATATTGAACCAATTAATAATTGGTAGTATTGCAATTGAACTAATTAACAATCCGTTATGAGCACAATTTTTACTTCATTAATGCATCAACTTAGGATATCCGACAAAGTATACAAAATACAAATAGTAAAATAGAGCATATACGAGGAGTAAGTGGAGAAAGGCTTGAAGGTGGACCTATAATGAGTGATTTTTATGGTTGAAGTTCTTAAATGAGTGAGGGGCCATGGGTTGGCCTACTAAAACTTACTCAAAAAAGGCCAAAACTTACTTCATGATTGAGATACTCCAAACTCCAAAGGAATCAAATTGCAGCAAAATAGAACAACCATACATTTGTTGTACATGCACCGAAAGTATCCATTATAGTCTCAAAATAGCCTCGATGTATGTACACAATTATGAATGGGGATTCTATGCGTTTATGATCCTGCATGCTTGTATGTATATGTGACATTGTTAGCACATTCGTACAAATACAGATTTTTACTTTATAAACCAAATACTAAGTCAATTTGAAATGTCAAATTTTAGTGTATGTTTGGATTGACTTTTACAAGCCCCAAAAGCACTTCTTACCCACTTCAACTTGAAAACTGGTTATTTTTCTTGTTTGGATACTTTTCCAAAATCAATTCTCCTCTTCCAAAAGCAATTTTACTAGAAGCTACAATTCCTAGCTTTAGAGTTTAGTAGAATCAATTCTACATTTATTATATTTTATTTTTTACAACTCTTTTTAACTTTCCTTCTTTACCCTCTTTAATTTTTATCAATTACTTCTTTTCTTTTTTGATTTGTATTAGAATCTATTACCATTTTAGTAATTATACAATTCAAAATCAATTTTGCTAAAACTATCCAAACAACATTAATTGATAACAATTACTTCTATATTATTGTATCCAAACATAAATCAATTCTTCTAAACTCAATTCTATTGAAATCAATTCTATCAAACTCAATTCTCTCAGAATCAATTATATCCACCGCCAATTCAAACACACCATAAGGGTAACACGAAATGAATGCATGAGTTTTTCTTTACAGGGTTCCAAGTTATGAATAACTAGATGGTAACACGAAATGATGTAAGTGTGAGTGGTGGCATAAATCAATTAATGTTGAATTTTTAAGAGAAATAATCTGAATATCCAATGTTTTAAGATTTTGGGTGAAAAATGTGACGTCTCTCTTGATTATAGTTCTAAAATATTTTATGTCTGTTGGTTCTAAAATAATTTATGTCTGTTGTGACGTCTCCTCAAAAGATTGATGGTCATTTTAATTTTTTTGACTTATTTTTAATATTATAATTTTAAATTTTGTGATTTTAATTCTTAATATTTTAGTATTATTTAAAATAATGAGTTGTGTAATTGGAATTTTTTTTAAAATAACCATGTATTAAAAAAAATTACGCAAATAACCACGTTTCAAAAAAAAATTACGCAAATAACCAGGTTTCTGAAACCCTTAACACCAAGGCGCTATCTCACATGGCTTATTCCCTTTTTTTTACTCCTAGGCGCCATCTGACATGGCACACTCAGTCCCAATAAGCCATGTCAAATGGCGCCTCCCTTCAACTTTTAGGAGGAGGAGCCATCTCATATGGCGCCTCCTTGTATATTTTTCGTTCAATTTTCCATTTGAAAATGCACCAAGGCGCCATCTGAGATGGCTTATTGCATAAAAGTTGTACATAGGAGCCATCCCAAATGGCGCCTCCCTTCATCTGATATAATGGTGGCGCCATCTCACATGGCGCCTTGGTGTCAATGTTTTCTGAAACTTGGTTATTTGCGTAGTTTTTTCCGAAGTATGGTTATTTGCGTAACTTTTTTCTAATACATGGTTATTTAAAAAAAATTCGTGTAATTGATATATTTTTAATTGTTTTGTGTATTTTTATATTCTATTGAGATAATTTCTATTTTTTAATTTTAAAAATAAGACTTTTAGACAAAATAATTGAAAAATAATTATGATAGGGTTATATTGAAAATACTTAATTGTGTAATTTTGTTAACATCATTACATTTTATTACAATTTAAAATATTATTTATTGTAACTTTTAATTAGTTATTGTTTTTAAATTTATTTTTTTATTGGCGTCCACGCTTTATATTAATGCTATGTATCTTTGGGTTAAACAATATTTTTTATTTATTTTTAAAAAAATATTTAAAATTAAAATTGCTGGTAGAATATTACATGTGCTGATGTGCATGAAGAAATAATATAAATTGAATCATATTTTCTATTTTGCCAAATGAAACGGTTTTTCTTGATTTCTATAGAAATAATATTTCAAATATGATTGTCAACTAACACTCACTTGACTCATTAATTTGAAAAATCATGTGAAAAATATAAATTATACTCCTGAATCAAAATCAAAATCGTAAAACTCTTATGTTTAATCTTTTATAAAAATTGAATATGAATTATATTTATGAATCAAACAATCTCATAATCAAATATAATAATCATATCTATAAATTGAAATTATGATTCAAAATCATAATAATTGATTTTCCTTAAAAATATATTTTTTATATTTTCCTTTAAAATATTTATTATTTCTATTTCTTTTCAATTTTTATGAAAATTTCAACATTCAGATAAATTAAAATATAATTAACTTAAAATGTGTTTTTCAAAATTAAACAATAGCAAAGAAAAATTCCATAGAATCATCGAAAAATCGAACCAGACACAATAATTTTTAAATACATTCCTATTAAAAACATATGAGAATATAAATTAACTAAAAAATCAAATTTTATTCACACGTTAAAACTGGACGGAGAAGAAAGATGTGAGAAATAAATTGAACAAAGATTCTCAGATAGAGGAAAAATACATCGAAGAGAGGAATTATGTAAAGAGAAATATAATAGAATATGAGAAACGTATATAATAACAATATAAATGGTGATATTTCCAATAAATAAAAGCCCAGAATGTAAATTTATCAAAATAGAAAACTTAAAATTTAATTAATTAAATTTTAAAAGTTCCCTGTCGTTAAAAAATTTCATAAATAATTGATTTTAAAAGTTTGTTGTTATGTGGCATGATTTCATTGGTCCACGTCATTTAAGATAAATGATTAATGTATTTACTTTTACCATAAATAATTTTTTGGAATTATGTTTCCCAACTTTGAATTTGTTATTGAATGCCAAAAATTACAATTTATTATTAATTAATACATGTTTTCAAGTTTTTTATTCTACTTATAAAATTAAGATTTAAATTTTATACAAGGTAACAATAAATAAAATATAATGCATTATAAATTATTATAGTATAAATGTAAAAAAGTAATTCAAAATCATGGCTCACTACCCTCTTGACTTAAATAAGTTTGAAATTTTAATTTGTTTATTAATAATTAAAAACAAAAAGAAAATAAGTTATAAATAATTGGATGATGACTACACGCTAACAAAATTCAAAACAACCATGAAATTCATTTTTAAAATAAGTCGCATAAGTGAATATAAGATAAAATGCAAAGTAAAAATAATGAATCAAATTAATTTAAATTTTATTGATTAATATGTAGAATACAATTGAAAAAAAAATGGTACTAAAAATTTAAATGACTTAATTCATTTGACACTTTTTAATTAGTTTTTTTAGCAAAAAAGGAGAATTAAATTAAATATAAAACGGTGACAATAATGTTTTTTAGTTTCCCAATTAAAATATTTTTTAAAATAAATATAATATATCACTAATTAATATTATAATAAATTTAATAATAACATAAAATTAATATTGATGGTAAATTTTTTAAATTTATTTATTTCCGAAAATTTTATTAATATATTATTGTATGCTCTCAACTTGTCTCTTGTATCTTTAAATTAGGCTTTCAAAACATTTTATTTTCCAAGTTTAAATATAGTTTTTTTCAAATTTAAAATAATGATATAACATTGATTAATGATTGTCAAGGCAAAGCGGGGGTTGAGACAAGGTGATCCTGTCTCACCGTTGCTTTTTGTTCTTGTAATGGAGTATTTACACCGATGCTTGGCTGGACTGAAAGAAACACCTGAATTCAAACATCACCCGAGATGCGCTAGATTGAACATCACTAACATATGCTTCGCTGATGATTTAATGCTTCTCTAAAGGAGAGGTTCGGTCAGTATAGGTGATGATGCAAGCTTTCAATCTGTTTTCTGAAGCGACTGGACTCAAAGCAAATCCGGCAAAGTGCAAAGTATTCTTCGGGGGGGTTGATATGCAGAATCAGCAAGCAATTCTGAGGTTAACACATTTTGTGGAAGGGATGCTTCCTGTAAGATATTTGGGGGTTCCACTGTCAAGCCGTAAAATCTCTATTGCACAGTGCCAGCCTTTAATTGATAAAATGACGCAGAGGATACAACATTGGTCAGTTCGGCTGCTCAGTTATGCGGGGCACCTACAACTGATAAATAGCGTGTTCATGGCCATTTCAAATTATTGGATGCAAGCGTTCCCGATCCCAAAGAAAGTGATAGCTAAGATAGAAAGTATTTGCAAAAATTTTCTATGGTCGGCAAAGGCAGAAGGGAGGAAAGCTTATGTGGCTTGGGAAAATTTGTGTGAGCCAAAGAATGCTGGAGGACTTCGTATTCGCGACTTACAGACTTGGAATACGACCATGATGATAAAGCTTCTATGGAATATTCACCGAAAGATGGATAAACTGTGGATTAGATGGCTGGATTCGTATTTTATGAAGGGAACTCCTATTTTACAATGGAATGTAACTAAGACTCGATCATGGATGATAAACAGAATTTTGAAATGTAGAGAGAGGATTCAGAATTGTGCAGCCTGGAATTTGGCTAATCAAAGTGGTTTCCTCAAGGCTTCTAAAATTTATAATGAGTTAAGGGGTGAGAAAGTGGATGTTCCGTGGAAGAAACTGTTCTTCCAAAACCACGCTCAACCGAGATCAAAATTCATTCTTTGGCTGATTTTGAAAGGAAGATTACCAACGAAGGAAAGGCTAGAGAGATTCGGGCTTATTAATGAAATCACTTGCTGTTTTTGCGACCAACCCGAAACCTTGGAACATTTGTTTTTTGCCTGCAGGTGGACGCATAAAATATGGAAAAAGATGTTGGAATGGAGTGGATATGAGAGAAGCATTCGACAATGGCCGCAAGAGCTGCACTGGCTGATTCAAGAAAGTGGAAAGAAAGGTTGGCGGAGGCAAATACTCAAAGTGACACTGACAGAGACCATGTATCAAATATGGATGAGTAGAAATGAAGCTGTCTTCACTAACATCTTGCCTAGAAGCGACATCACTAGGGCCATACATGATATAATAGTGTATAGATGCATTCCACATAGTAAACTAAGTTCTCATGTTGCTGAATTGTTATGAGCCATAGGTAGAGGCTGTGGAGTTTGTGTTTTATTGGACCAATTTGTAGCCTGGATCTAAGGATCGGCGTGTACTAAACTGTTTTTGGATGTTAATAATAAAGTCTATTTACTCCAAAAAAATAAAAATAATGATATAACATTGATTAATGAAAAAATGAATTAATGAGAACAAATATTTTATTTTCCAAATTTAAGTATATTTTTTACAAACTAAAAATAAGTACATAATAACAATTAATGAAAAAATGATTTATGAAGACAAATTTTCAAATTTAATACTTTTTAAACATCTTTTAAAATATTTTTAAGCTTTTATTTTCATAAAGTGACACTAAAAGTAATTATAAACTTTTTTAGTTCTAATTTAACAAATAAAGAATATAAAATTTCAAAAATATTAATGATAAAATTAATTGATTAGTTGAACAATTCACATAAATTTTTAAAATATATAAGTTAATAAAAATATCTTATTTTTCTATACTTTTATTAAATATTAATGTATTTTACTTTACCTTAAAAATATTTTTTAGAACTATGTTTCTCATCTTTGAATTAAGTATTGAATGCAGTGTTTTAAAAACCGGATCGGACCGGAAACCGGTCAGGTAACCGGTCTGGTTCAATAGTCAGATCGGGTATGCCATCAAACCGGTGGGAACCGGTGAAAATCGGGAAAACCGGAAAACCGGCGGTTTAATTGCTTTTTTTTTTTTAACTTTTTTTTTAACATTTCTTTTAAACTTTTTTTTTTTAACTTTTTTTTTTAATATATTTAGTAGTGTATTACTTAAATAGCATTCTCACATAGTTTTTTCGTTAGTGACAAATTAAAAACTTTATTGTCTATTTGTTATCTTTTCTAATAAATTTTCTTAAATAGCATAAACATATTGAATTTTATTTGATTTCTTTTTAGGAGGATCCTATTTTGAATTAAATTTGGTACACATTGGAGTTATTTTGTTATAAACTATTCAATTAGATTATGTAGTAATTAGACTTTGTTTAGATTATGTTGTAATTAGACTTTGTTTGCAATTAGACTTTGTAATTTTTTACTATTTTGTTATGTGTGATACCTTTGTTTAAAATTTGAATTTAAGTTATGAAATTGTGAATTTATAATATGATATTTTTAAAAAATTTAAAAGCTAGTTATATTTTTTTAGAGACTGAATCATTCGGTTCGACCGGTTTTATACCTATATAATGACAGATCTATTCAACCGAGTTATCCGGTTTAATCCGGTTTGGTCGTGCGGTTCGACCAGTGACCCAGTGGTTCGACCGATAAACCAGTGACCCAATACCCTCACCGATTCGATGACCGGTCCGGTTTTTAAAACACTGATTGAATGTGCAAAATCACAATTTACGGTTTTATTAATAAGTTTTTAAATCAAATTTCTAATCAAGTTTTTGTTTCATTTATAAAAATAAGAATGAACGTCCATTTTGGTCCCTCACAAAAACTGCAGAAGTCAAATTAGACTCTGAGAAAAAAAATTCTTATTAAATCTCTTACAAAATTTAACCGAGTCATGTTAGTCCCTCTACTAATATTTTTTTTCAAACTGGTTTTCTTTTTACTTTTGAACCGTGACTTGAACCGTGACTGGACTACCAGTGAAGACCGATTTTAGTCCCTTACAAAAAAGAGAGAGTCCAAATTAGTCCCTAAGAAAAAAAAATCCCTATTTAATCCCTTACAAAATTTAACTGATCCATATTAGTCCTCTTTTAATATTTTTTAAACGATTTTTAAACTGTACTCCTATTTTACGACTGTTGATTTGAAATTATTTGTGAAGAGATTGTAGATAAATCATCACGATACCATGATGTTTTTTTGTTGGGTTTATTAGCAAGCTTATGGGTGGGTGACTACGGTTTTTCTTGTTATGTATTCTTGTGTATTAGGTATTGTTATTGTTTTAGTTGTTAATGATCTTTTATAATACACATGATATGTTGGAAGAAAATTGATTTATACCATATTCCTTAGGTTTTGATGATAACAAAATATTTAATGAACAATTAGGCATACTAGGTAACTCAGCTTTTGGTGAAAACTCAGTCTCTAAAGACAATGTGCAAAGGAACTTAACCTCTGGCTCATACTCAATTTCTAAAAGCAGTTCTATCTTGTCAAATTCAGTCACGGTTTTAAAATAGAAAAAAATTGTTTCAAAAAAATATTAAAAGAGGGACTAATATAACTCAGTTAAATTTTGTAAGGGATTAAATATGGTTTTTTTTCTTAGGGAATAATTTGGACTCTTTTTTTTGCGAGGGACTAAAATCGGTCTTCACTGACAGTCCAGCCACGGTTCAAAAGTAAGAAAAAACCGGTTTGAAAAAAATATTAGTAGAGGGACTAACATGGCTCGGTTAAATTTTGTAAAAGATTTAATAGGGATTTTTTTCTCAGAGACTAATTTGACCTTTATAGTTTTTGTGATGGACTAAAATGGATCTTCACTCTAAAAATATTTTTTAAATTTATGAAAGTTCTCAATAGGTAAATATAATAAATTAGTAATTAATATAATATAAATGCAAAAGTAATAAAAAAATCATGGTTGACTATCTTTTAAAATAACAATTTTTTCATACCAAAGAAAAATTCTGTTTGTTTGTAAATGTAGAATTTATTTATTTTATTTCAATAAACCAAAAATATAATTGAAACAATTTCTTATTACCAATTAGTTAATTATATGATACAAAGAAAAATAACAAATTACCTTATTTTTCTTTTAAAAACATTTGTAAGCTAATACATGTTTTTGAAATTAAAATATATATTTTATTAAATTAAACGTTACAAAATAACATTGTAAATTAATAATTTTTTTTTATTAATTATCTACAAAATTAGAGTGATTCTCGTTAAAATTTAAACAAAAATAATCTGATAATATTTATATAACTACGATAATTTGCATCAAACAAATCATTTTAGCTATTTTTTCAATTAATATATCTTCTTGAAGTGATTTACTGTCTAATTCTCCATTCAAATATAATATTACTCATTCACAAAAACAAAATTTATGATTCATAAGCATAAAAATAATAGCTAATACTAATTATGGGAAAAAAGGAGTCTTACAAAAAATGTCCCTAATGTATAAAAAGTACACGACTATGCTATCTCAAAAAGGGATGTGGATCCTCTGCAGTGGCTGGATGGTCCAACTCAATTACAAGCACTCGTTTTATTCTAACTCATGTAGTCAACAAAATTAATATTTGTATGAATGGCCAAGATTGAAGCATGACCGATATAAATGGCTAAGATTAGAGCAGGACCAAAAGCATGAGAGAAGGAGCAGGAGAAAATCTGTTTCCCTAAAAAAGAGATATTAGATAAAGCAAAATAAATCATATCAAACATCAAATCTCTTAAACTCTCAAATTGAACAAAATAATTTGAACGAGATATTAGATAAAACAAAATAAATCATATCAAACATGAAATCCTTTAAATTCTTAAATTGAACAAAATATTTTGAACGAGATATTAGATAAAGCAAAATAAATCATATCAAACATGAAATCCACCAAAATAATTTGAAATTAATCAAAATTATTCAATAAAAAAGTATATAAAAAAAGAGAATTGAAATTAATTAAAATGAACAAAATATTAAAATTTAAAAAGAGAAAAATCAGTGATTATCAAAGTGTGAGATAACAAACGGATCACATTTGCGGGTTGAGAAATTTGTGAGTCAATGAGAAGGAGTCGTTCACACAAAATGAAAAGATGGAAATCATGATTGAAGGAGAATAAAAGTATAATGAAAAATATGAGAATTGTGACTGTCCATGAATTATGGATAATGACAACGAAAAATAAAAATTCATCAAACGACAAATCTAAACAAATTCAAAAATAAAATTGTTGAATTACGAAAGTATTCGAAGAGAAAGAAAGAACAAATTCAATAAGAAGAAAAATATAAAGAAAAAAAATGATTGTAGTAATCTGTCATAATCATAATTTTGGCTAAACTCAATAGTCCAAAAATATAATTAATTAAATTTAGAACTAGTAAAATTTACCTAAGGTAAAAAAATAACTTAGATATTAAAATTTGAAAGTTGACTACACGTGTCATTTAATTATTGGTGCCATGTCATTAGGGGTATTTTACCCCAATTTATCAAGGGATAGCCCTAGGCCTCACCAAGTTAAAATGAAGAGAATAATTTTGGGTTGGTTTGTTTTGAAGTGTAGTAGGGTTTATTTGTTTTGAAGAGATTCATGTAAGAATTAAATCATATGGCAAGTAAATGAATAAGCTGTCAAAAAATTGATTCCCGTTTCAAATTTAAGTAAATTATAAATAGGTGTTATTTTGACACAAAATGAGACCATTGTTCACTATAAATACAATGAACAACACTCCCACCAACTTTAATTATAAAAATAAATAAATTTATATTTGTTAAAAGTGATAATTAATTTTAATTTTTAGATTCTATATAAAAAAACTAATACAATTATTTTTTTTTTATAAACAAATTATATTGATGTGTCTTTATACCTGTATAAATTGATTTTTATGATATTAGTATTACATTTCCAGCCATTCTAATCTCTTGTCGATGCATTATAGCATTCTAATGACTATGTTTCATAATGTTGCTTTAATTTGTCTGTTCCTTTTCACACGCTACTCTTTCAAAATTTGTGGTGTTAAGTTTAAGTCTTTACCCAACAACATTGTAACTTCACTTTTTCTGTTTCTACCACATAATTTATCGAAAATGTGTTTGACATTGGTATCAACTATCTACCCATTAATAAAATGTAGCCCAAAATTACCATTTACCCCTACTACTCAAAATTTTTTACACTACCAAAAGGTGTTTCCTGTAATTAACAAATTCAAAAATCAGCCTTGCCATTTGTTAGCCTTCTATTGGTCAATGTCTTCAAATTTTGTACTTTCCCATTTTACTTTTCAGACCATTTCGTTTTCCCTCTTCCTCTCTCTTTCACGGTTTCTCTAACCTGTTTCTCTTTCTCTCTCTTTTCCAAGTTCTTTCATATTCTCTCAACCCCTTTCCTTTTTCCTTTCGAACCCTAGCGGGTTTATCACTATCATCGGTGCTTCCTGACACTGCACGACTATCTACACCACAAATCGCATCCTTTCCCTTTTGAATCGATTTGCATTCGTTTTCATTTTGGTTTTCTTTTGCGTTTTAGTCATCGCTTTCGTTTTCGTTATCTGAATCCGGTTTAGGGTCTGGAAAAAGTGTTTATTTCATTTATGATTCTAGCGGCGTCCGTAACAGAATGGATCTCTGGTTTATGAAATTTGTTCGTGATTTAAACTTTGTATTTTGAAGGAAGATCTATAAATTTGGTAGTCACTAACTTGCAGATCTACGATTGTCTGACCCCACTCCACCGTTTCTGCTCTCCTTTCATCACTTTTGTTTTCAAGGTTGGTGGTTTTGATTCAGTTTTAGTTTTGATTTGTTAGATTTTGATGCTTAGGGTTTCTAATAACCATTTTGGTTTTACTTATTACTCTATAAATTTAGCAAAGTTTGTGTAACTTTCAATTAACTTTTGCTTTATTGAAATCAGCCCTATAGAGTACATGATGTGTTGCGCCCACTCTATGAATCATCCAAGCTATTAGCTTAGAGAACAACTATGGCAGGAAGAAGAATACACTTGTGCTGCTAGATATATGACTATTTTTATAATTTTTCTGATACATTTTATTGTATACTATGTTTGGTTTTTCTCCAAAAAAATTATTTGACTATATCACTCATACTTTTCATTTTTTTTGTGTAACAGGCTTAAAATTCCTTCCAATTGTCATAGGTAATTTCAAACGATTTTGATGTTTGTGGCTTCTACTGGAGCTTGTGTGTTTTGAATCTATGTGTTTTGATGTTCTGAGTCCATGGTTCAACAACAAGCACTATTTTATTTGTGTCCTGCAGGTTTATGTAGCTACAAATAGGATTTCTCCTTTTATCACCCTTTTCAGGCTTTTTGAAGAATCTACAAATAAAGTTAGAGTGAAAATACTTAGTTTTCAACTCTATTATTAGAACTGATGCCCTCTATTATTAGAACTGATGCCCTTAGTTTTCAGGCTATTTGTAGATTCAAATTATTGATTATGTGAAGATTTTGAATTGTTTCAATTTCGGTGTTGTGGTTCTATTTGAGCTTCACGGTTATATGTTTGGGGTTCGCGAAGGTTTTCTGTTGCAGAGTTTGGATTCTAGCAGAGCTTTTCACGGTTCAGATTTAGCATTCGAGTCAAATTTTCGGTACAGGTTTGTTTCGATTTCAAATCGAGTTTTGTTCCAGTTTAGAATTTGATTTACATTTTCTGTTCAGAATTTGATTTACGTTTTCGGTTCAAAATTGGTTGCGTTTTGGAATTTTTGCATTTTATCGGTTTTGACTCAATTACGGGTTCTACTATAGTTTGATTGGGATTTGATTTATAGGCATTTGTCTATATGATGCACAGTTTTATATCTATTGTATGAATATATGGTTTTATGTAGCCATAACAAGAATGCATTAAACTTTTTGGATCAGCTGTGCTTAGTCTATCAGCAAAAATACATCCTTACATCTCATTTGGAAGTTGATGGGACCCAAGCAAGCATAATGGATATCCATATCCTTTATAATTAATGCTCATTTGATCTTAGGTTTTCCCCTGCTGTGAGTGTTCTTCCTCAACAGAAGAAAATAGTTTTGTCTAGATGGTTGGCACATTTTACATCCTATCATAATACAATTACCAATAACTTTATATGGTTTTGAAATGGCTTTTTTTCTTTTAATTACATCAAAGAGTGAGAGTAGTTATTTCAAAGTGTGTGTTTTATCATTGTGCATTTTCTGAACTAGCCTCTGTACTTATTTGTAATTATGTGATTCTGTCCTGTGTTTGTTTCTAAACTTGTTGCAAAACTTGTAACATACTCTGCATATCTGTTGCTAATATTGACTTTTTTCTTCCATTAGATCCAAAACTTTCAAGCTTGTTGAAGATGTTAAGATGGGCCCAAAACCAGCTGGCCGAGAAAGCTTCTTTTCCTCGCATAAATGATATAACCACAGCTTAGAAGACCCTGTTCAAAAACTTGTGACACTTTAATTTGAATTTGAAGATTTTAGGTTCTACATGAAGTGATTGTTGCCATTGTTGTTAAAAATTGTGTATTAATTTGAAAGATGTTTTACACTGTTGTACAAAAAGATTGTCAATACAGTCATTTATTCCATTTTTTCCCTTCAAGTTAACTTTAATTTGATAGATGAAGATATAATTTTTTTCTCACGATGATAGCAGAAGATAACCCAAAGACACAAAACATTTATTTTCAATTGTTAGGGACAGTTAAGCCTCGAAATTCTCTTCACTTCTATGTTGTCACTGAATATCATCTCTATTACATTTCACAACAAATTTATCAGATAAAAAAAACTGAGAAAAGTGAACTAGATCAATTTTTTACATATTAAAGGTTAATCACCTTGTGTGCAAAAGAATAATGGTCAAAGAAAATGGAATGAGTATTATGAATCTAGATGGTTGGGAAACCATTATAATGTTAAAAATCTATAGGTCTTATAGATATAGTAAGAAGTATTGTTTTGTGAACAACAATGAAGAAGCGTGCTCTCTGTGTGAAAGCGAAGAAAAACAAAGAGTATGTGTGATTTCAATATTTTTGTGTGAGAGAGAAGAAAAGAGTAGGAGTAATTTCAATATTATACTCTTTTCATAAAATTATACTGATTTATAGTACTATATTCTAATAAAGTTAATAAAATAATAAAAATTAGGCATGGTTGAGTGTGATGGATATGGTCGAGTGTGTTAGGGCTCTCTGACAAAAAGAGAAAAAAAATAGGTTGTTAGTACTCTATCTATAGCTACTGAACTTTAAGTGCATTGAAAAAATAGGAAGGAAACTTAGTATGTAAGCTAATGGACTCCAATAGCATTGAAAAAATATATAAAAATAACTTACTACGTGTGTTTCGGTCGGTTTCGATTTATTTTGGATTTATATTTTAAATCCGATTTCCACCATAGTAAGCCACTAGAAACTGAAATTGGTGAACCGCGGTTAAACCGGTTTCTTTTTTAGTATCCATTTATTTTTTTTTATTCATCGGTTAATTCAGTTTGGATCGGATTTGGTTTTTTTTTCACCCCGATGTATTTTACCGCTCATATGAATTTTATCACTGAAACTAATTATTTTCACGGGTCACTATCACAACAATACCTTTTTTTTAATCAACAAAATATTTGTAAATAATTAATGTTATTAAGGATATTCGTGAATATTTATAATTATTAGATATATAGGATTGATCATTTTGGTGATTTTATACATATTTATTTTGAAATATTTTCATTTATTAGTGTTTTTTTAATAACAGTTATATATTACCCGTGTGAGAAAATTAAGTTAGGAACTCCTATGATAAAATCGCCATATAAGAAAATTAAGAACCTTACCCGATTATTTCTCAACTATTAAAAAGATTCAAGTCCTATCTATTGTGAATTTTCTTATAATCCAATGAATACTTCTTAATTTTCTTATACGGCGATTTTACCAATTCCTGTGAATTTTGTCACTGAAACTCACTATTTTCACGGGTTACTATCACCAAAATATCTTTTTAACCTTTAACTCACTAAAATATGTTAGAGTTTTAAGTTTTAAGTTTTACCAATTATGTATTTGAAAATTTATAAATTTTGTAGTACATCCTTATGTACTAGACCCGATGTAACTTTTACTAACTCATGTGAATTTTATTACTAAAACTCATTATTTTATCGGGTTACTATCACCACAATATCTTTTTTATTTTATTCAACAAAATATTTATACATATTTATAGTTATGAGTGATATTCATAATATTTCACTTTCAAAGATAATGTTTCACATTAACATTTCTAAGTATATTCCTAAAAACCATTAAAGTATATGTGCTCCTTTCGTTTGTATTATATTATTGACATTAAGATATAAATTACCCGTGCGGACGCACGGGTCTTCTACTAGTTACTTCCATCATTAATACAATCTATATACAACACATTACAAAAATGTGTTTGACATTGGTATTATTTTCAATTGTAGCACAAACTATATAATACACATTTAGAAAATTTGTTTGACATTGTTATTACTTTCAACAGTAGTTCAAACTATATACTACAAATTTAAAAATTGTGTTTGCCATTATTATTACTTTCAGCAATAGTATAAACTATCTAATTGCAACTAAACTCACTTCACTACATACAACATACATAGTTTGAATGAAAATATTTGTAATTGAGGATGCCATATATCTATGATTCTCTTTTAGATATTACTCATCATGAATCCATACAAACAGTTTGTATTCTCTTTCTTTCCACTAGTCAATTCCCCACATTAAATAATGCATACACTATTCAATGCTCTATCACCATCTCAATATACTATTTAATATTGTACAAATACTTCGGGGTGTGGTATCCGCATAACCAGTTTTCCATTGTTTTTTGTAACGCCCCGAATTTAATCAATTATTTAATTAAATTGATCAAGGATTTATTTGTTGGAATTAGTTGAAGTCGAGGTTTATCGGTATTATTCTAAAAGCGTAATGGATTAATGTGTCGGTTTGAGCAGCTAAGTTGTGGTCGGATTAGTCGGAGAAATAGAATTGCGAGATGATATTATTTGCACTATGGATCAATTATAGTCGTAGAATATTATTGGAAATAATATTCGTTATGTTATGTGATTATTTATTTATGTGTGTTATTTGGCTTAATTGAGTAATTAGAGGAATATTATGAATTGGGCCTAAGTGGAAGAAATATAACACAATGGATGAGTTATGGATTAAGCCCATTAGTGAGATAGTAAGAGTTAGGGTTTTAGAAGTTTAGTTTCATAACTCATTTTGGAGAAAGAAGAGAAAGAAGAGAAAGAATGGAAGAAAGAGGAGAGCTAGGGGTTGAAGGAGAAGAACTCCATTGGTAAAGGTGAAGCTTTTGATAAGGTAAGGGTGGGGTTCTTACTGTCTAAGGGTTGGCATGATGATGGGCATGGTAGAGATTAGGCTTCTTAATTGAAATTCATGAATGTGTAGAGATTTGCAATGTTGATGATGTTGATGAATGTTGGAATTGATGAATTATTTGCTGAGATTTTGATGAGTTGTTAGAGGTTTATGTGAGTGAGTAAGGTTGTGATTGGTGTATCATCTTTAATCCTTCAATTTCATAGTTTTAGAAATGTTAGGGTTTATGTAGATTTCATGAAATTGGTGATCTAAACATGTTTTGGTATGATTTGATGATGATAAATGATGTATATTGATCATATATGCTTTGAATTGTTGATTGGAAGTGATTTTGGATGGAGGTATAGCATTTTCGTAAGTCTGTTCGCTGCTGTATTTTTCTGCATAATCGTGCGGCCGCTAAGCGGACCCCGGCCCGCTGAGAGAACCCTGCTGTCAAAAATATTTTTTTTGAAACTTTGAAATGATGTAACTTTTGATCCGTAACTCCGTTTTATGTGTCGTTCGAAGAGTTGGGAAGCTAATGAAATTATCTATATGATATAAGTGTAATGGTTAGCACATGATGAATTAATTATGATGTTTTTAACATGTAATCATATATATGTGCGTTATAACTTGAAAATTTGTGAATAACATTGTGACAGAATGTTATGTGGTGTAATATTCATGATGTGTGTGAATGGATATGTGTTATTTGAATGTTCTTGTGGAGAATGATTACTTGATGACTTAATTATGATGTGTTTGTTTTAATAACATGTATGTATGTGAATATGTGTTATGGCTTGATGAAATGTGAATAACATGTGTTGATATGGTATGTTGTAATTTATTAATATTGTATACCGTAATGAACTGATGAGGATGTACTCAAATGTATTGGTAATTGTTTACTACATGTATAATGAGATGTTGAATTGGTGAATACTATGAGTATGATTTATATGTGAGTGATAACATGTTACTTGAATCGTATTTATGTAAATGTGAATCGGTGTTTATTGATAACAACATTGTTGGCATGATATGTGATATAATATTCATGATGAGTGTGAATGATTATATGTTGTTTGTTTTTGAAAAATAAAGTGAGCTCGCTAAGCGGAGCTCAGAGTTGATTTTGCTACTGGACCTTGCCGCTTCAAGCGGGGTTATGGAATTGGTATTTCCATAAGCGCGCTTGACAGCCGCTGAGCGGACCCTGTTTTACAAAACTTGTTCAAACTTTGACATGATGTTGTTAGAACAAGATTTGTTTTGATCAATATTCTTGTTTTGATGATAACAATGTATATGAATTTTGTATAAGATAATGTGGTACTCTAATCCTTTACATTTTCCAATTCAGGAAATATATAAGGAGTACGCAAAATTCAGCGCCAGAAGCACTGACTCAGAAGGTTCAAGATTGCAACATCAGAACATGCTCTCGCAAGACATCAGAAGATGGTCAAGCAGAATCAGAACATGGTCTATGAAGCATCAGAAGAACATGAGATCAGAAGCAGAAGCACTGAAGTTCTTATGGTATCACGCTCAAACACTTCAAATTCAGAAGACAAGAAGATGCTCTGCACCAAGCTGTTTGACTCTGATTACTCAAACATTGTATTTACAAACATCATATCAGAAGCAAGTACAAGATGACAGGCTACGCCGACTGACAAAAGGAACGTTAGAAGCTACAAAAGGCAAAGTCAGTAGATGCAGCAAAAGCAAGGCTCGAGGTAGTTCTCAAAAGAGTGAAACATTAAATGCAGAGCTGTACGGAACGCACAACGCATTAAATGCTCCCAACGGTCATCTTCTCAAACGCCTATAAATAGAAGTTCTGATGAGAAGTTGAACACATAACTCTTGCGCAAAAATACAGAAACGCTATCAATTTCAAAAGCTCTCAAACTTCATCTTCAACCTCACTTCACTTGTAATATCTTAGTGAGATTTAAGCTTAGAACTTAAGAGAAATATCACAGTCGTGATTATAGCTTTCTAAGAAGCATTTGAATACTCTTGTAAACATTTATTTTACATTGATTTGTAAAAGGTTCCTAGAGTGATCAAGTTGTGATCAGTAGACTCTAGAAGACTTAGAAGTTTCTAAGTGTTGATTTCCTAGAGTGATCAAGGTGTGATCAGTATACTCTAGAAGACTTAGAGCTCGTTTGGCCCAACTTTTTATCTACTTTTTTTCTCCTTATAAGGAGATGGAAGGCCAAACACATTTTTCATAAAGCTCTTATGAAAAAAAGTAGTTTTTTTTAAAGACAAAAAATTGAATAAAAGGAGCTTGTAAAAAAGGCGTTGAAACCAACTTTTTCAGAGCTTAAAACATGTGGTCGCGGTTCGAATCCCAACGAAAGCACTTTTCTTTAAAAAAAATGGCGCTAATATAGTAGACGGAAAATTTTCAATTTTTTCTACGGTTCATAACATCTAGAGTTATGTTTTATTTATTCTTTTTTTTTTCTTGTGTTTACATCATCATTTTTGTAGATACTATTACTGTCCAACTTTTTATTCGTTTTATATATTATATCTTGTTTTATTGTATAATGATTTTCAATAATAATATTATGAATTTCTTCTACTATACACTAACTTATAAATGTTAGTATAACAATTAAATAATACGCATTATATATATATATATATATATATATATATATATATACACACACACACACACACACACACACACGAAACAACTTTTAAATTAAAAATAACTTTAAAAAATAATCATAACCAAACAACTTTAACTTTATTTTAAAAGCTCTTATTTTTAACTTTAACTTTAAATTAACTTTTAAGACTTAAAAAAGTTGAGCCAAACGAGCTCTTAGAGTGTTTCTAAGTGGACAACCATTGTAATCAAGATTGATTAGTGGATTAAATCCTCAGTTGAGGTAAATCACTCTAAGGGGGTGGACTGGAGTAGTTTCGTTAACAACGAACCAGGATAAAAATATTGTGTTCATTATTTTTATCTTAAGAGTTTTTAAAGTCACACTTATTCAAACCCCACTTTCTAAGTGTTTTTCTATCCTTCAGATGTATCTTTTGAACCGTAGCTTATTTTTAAATGCCGTTTTAACCTCCATGAAACTTTAATTGATGTCTATCCGTTGTATATGCTTTGAATATTCTTGGAAATTTTATGAACCCTTTCCTTGAATTGAATTGCTTTATATTGTGATGTATTGTGAAGTGAATTAATATTGTATAATGATATGACTTAAAGACGTGATTGAGACGTGATGAATTACTATGATAGTAATGATAAGGTTATTGCCATAGAACCTTGGCATTGAGTTGGTTTGTTTGAGACGATGCATGACGTGTTGCTTAAGTTGTTTATGTTGCTTATGTTGTTTAAGTTGATTATGTCGTTCATGTTGATTATGTCGTTTAAGGTGATTAAGTGGTTTAAGTTTTTTTGTGAATGGGCATCATTGAGTCGCATCCATTGCATTGTTTGAGACGGCCCTTGTGGCAAATGTTTGAGACGGCCCTTGTGGCAAATGTTTGAGACGGGAGTTTTACCCCAGTGGTACCACATGCATGTGCATAAGTTTGAGTCACATTCGAGTCGCATTTGAATTGCATTGGAATTGTGTTTGGATGGTTGAGATGATGAGATATTTGTTATGACGTGATGATGAGATGTTTGTTGTGACGTGATCATATTATAATTGTGAATTTGAATATGTTGTCTTAATCTGTTAATGACGTTGTTACCGTTTTGAAAGTTGTATTATATTGATAATTTGTTTTGTGATGAAAGTTGTTATAAGATGTTGTGTGATGCGAAGTGGTGAAATTATGTATGATATATATATCTCCTATATTATTTATCATGCATTCCTTTATATTGTAAGATATCTCACCCCTTTGCTGATATTTCCCCTACCATGGGAAATGGGTAAGTACTCAGGATTAGTCGTGGTTGTTCGAGTTCATTTATGTGAAGTCTTTATGTTACTTTATGGCAAGTCGAGTTGGTGTCCATTGCTCTGATACGTAGCACTCGGGGGATTAGTCGTTATTGTATAATTGTCGTATTCTATGTTGACATTTATTTTTAAGTTGAATTGAAAGATGTTTATAAGTTGAAGTAGGAAGTTGTGGATGAAGTTATGTTTTCGAATGCTATGTATCATTATTAAATGCAATATAAGTATGTTTGTTTGGTTTAAGTTGAAATGTTACATCCCATTGTTTGTTGAAGATTTTTAAATGCACTCTGATTTTCGCTTATGATTGCGGGGTAGAATTGGGGTGTTACATTAGTGGTATCAGAGCTGGTCGGTCTGTCCGGCCAATATTGTCTAATGTTGTTTATTCCCGTGTACGCGACGAGTGTGTGAAACATCGTCGGTACTTGTTGTTCTTCTGATTATTTGTCTGCTAGAGTTGGTTTGAAGCTAAATGGGGGAGAGGTTATGCTTGTCAGATATGTTCAGTTGTAAGGTGTTAGTGTATTGCTGCTAGCGACAGTGCAAGTGTCGAGGGAGTTTGTTGTTTCCCGAATTGTAGGTGACTTGGATTTAAGATTTTGGTTGCTAGTTAAGTTGGAATCTCTTATGGAAGAGGATAATTAGGAATTGTTGATGTTCACTTCTCGAAGGATGAGGAGCTATGTAGCGGTTGTTGGTATGCGAGTATGGTGCAAGTTCCTGATGTGTCTGAAGGCAACTGTAAGTAATGAAAATAAATTCTAGAAGACGGAATTTAGAAAGTGCGATGTTCTAGTGCTGCTGATGGACTGTGAAGTTGTTGGTTGAGAAACCTTGCTTAAGATATCGGTGTTGGATCAGTGATTAAGATAAGTATTGTTGTAGACCTTGCTGTAAGATTGTTGCAAGTGATTGAGACAGTAGTGGAAGCTGTTGAATTTGTTGAAAACTTTCTGAAGCGCGAGTAAGAATTGGTAATGCGGAGAGATGAGTATAATTTCAATAATAAGAAGTGTTGATAATTGTGTACATGAATTTTGTTCTGAGGTATCGTCAGAGGTGTTTTAGTGAGTAGCTACAAGACGTCGGTGTTAGCTTTTTCAGATGATTTTGGAAGATTAGTGAATTATGGAATTATAGTGCTTCTGGTGATATGAGTACAAGTTGGAAAAGAACATTATTAATGTTGGTAATGATGGTTTATACTCTATTATGATTGTCGGCTATCTATTGACAAATTGAGGACTTGATCACCCTTAATCTCTTGTTGATAGTAGACGAAATCGTGATTGGATGGCATAGACGTATCTTGCTAGCTTGATAGTGCGTAAGGGGATGAATGTTATGTTGTGAAGATAGTTGCTCTCGGGTTGGTGTGAATTAACGGAAAAGTATCCGTGAATGGTTGAGAAGTAATGAACAGGTCGGAGGAGCTAGTTTATAGGTGAGATAACACCGCAAAGTAAAGGATTGAGAATATCGAGTGAAAAACGATTTTGTGATGGACGTTTAAGGAAGTATGAACTAGATTAAGACTTGTGAACCATGTAGTTGACGGAAAGATTTAGCGTGAACGGTGACTTAAGAATGGTTATCAGAGTTGCGCAGCGGATGTGTAAGGTGGCGCAGTTGTTGTGCATGTGCGTTTGTTAAAGGTGAAGAACTAGGTATCGGAAGCCTAGGAGAATGGTATGTTTTGATCTACATGTTTGATTTGGTGGGTGTTTAAAGAAGGACGAAGTGCCGGAGATATAGTATTTTCCCGCAAATACTTGCCGAGTTTATATGGATGATATAAGGGTTGCTAGTTGATGGTGAAATTGGGTATATTCGTCACATAATCTTGTTAAGTTGACGTTATAATGATTTGATTTATGTTGTCATGATATTGTTGTTGGGCACTGTAAGTAAGAAGTGATATTGTATCTCCACATTTAAGCATGTTATAGTTGATTCTACCATAAGTATTGCTAAGCCGGAAGATTCCTGAGGTGGTTGGTAAGGTTTTAACAAGTATGTTGTAAAGATGTCGAATAATTGACACTGGATTTAAGTCGGATTGAGTTGTTTTGGTAGTCGAAGTATTGTTAAACACAACTCAGAATCGGAGAGTTGGAAGTGAAGTCGAGAATGGTTATGTCAGATAGATTTTCGAGGACGAAAATATTCTAAGTGAGGGAGAGTTGTAACGCCCCGGATTTAATTAATTATTTAATTAAATTGATCAAGGATTTATTCGTTGGAATTAGTTGAAGACGAGGTTTATCGATATTATTCTAAAAGCGTAATGGATTAATGTGTCGGTTTGAGCAGCTAATTTGTGGTCGGATTAGTCGGAGAAATACAATTGGGAGATGGTATTATTTGGGTTAAGGATCAATTGTAGTCGTAGAATATTATTGGGAATAATATTCATTATGTTATGTGATTATTTATTTATGTGTGTTATTTGGCTTAATTGAGTAATTAGAGGAATATTATGAATTGGGCCTAAGTGGAAGAAATATAACACAATGGATGGGTTATGGATTAAGCCCATTAGTGAGATAGTTAGAGTTAGGGTTTTAGAAGTTTAGTTTCATAACTCATTTTGGAGAAAGAAGAGAAAGAAGGGAAGAAAGAGGAGAGCTAGGGCTTGAAGGAGAAGAACTCCATTGGTAAAGGTGAAGCTTTTGATAAGGTAAAGGTGAGGTTCTTACTCTCTAAGGGTTGGCATAATGATGGGAATGGTATAGATTAGGCTTCTTAATTGAAATTCATGAATGTGTAGAGATTTGCAATGTTGATGATGTTGATGAGTGTTGGAATTGATGAATTATTTGCTGAGATTTTGATGAGTTGTTAGAGGTTTATGTGAGTGAGTAAGGTTGTGATTGGTGTATCATCTTTAATCCTTCAATTTCATAGTTTTAGAAATGTTAGGGTTTATGTAGATTTCATGAAATTGGTGATCTAAACATGTTTTGGTATGATTTGATGATGATAAATGATGTATACTGATCATATATGCTTTGAATTGTTGATTGGAAGTGATTTTGGGTGGAGGTATAACATTTTCGTAGGTCTGTTCGCTGCTATATTTTTTTGCATAATCGTGCGGCCGCTAAGCGGACCCCAGCCGGCTGAGCGAATCCTGCTGTCAGAAATATTTTTTTTGAAACTTTGAAATGATGTAACTTTTGATCCGTAACTCTATTTTATGCGCCGTTCGAAGCATTGGGAAGCTAATGAAATTATCTGTATGATAGAAGTGTAATGGTTAGAACATGATGAATTAATTATGATGTTTTTAACATGTAATTATGTATATATGCGTTATAACTTGATAATTTGTGAATAACATTGTGACGGAATGTTATGTGGTGTAATATTCATGATGTGTGTGAATGGATATGTGTTATTTGAATGTTCTGGTGGAGAATGATTACTTGATGACTTAATTATGATGTGGTTGTTTTAATAACATGTATGTATGTGAATATGTGTTATGGCTTGATGAAATGTGAATAACATTTGTTGATATGGTATGTTGTAATTTATTAATATTATATGTAACGCCCCATATTTTCTAATTTTAATTTAATCAGAAATTAAATTATTATTTAGAATTATTTAGTATTTTCGTTGAATTAATTAGAGGAATTATGCAATATTAGTCTTTGGGCCAAGTGTGGTATTTAGCAATGAGGGGGTGTTAAGTTGTGAGCCCATTGCTAAATTATGTTATGTTTTAATAAAACAAGGAAATAGGAGGAAATTGAGAAATAGAGAAGGAAAACCTAAGAGGGAGAGAAGAAGAACTCATGGGCAAAATCTATTTTCGCAACCCTTTGGCAGCCTTCACAAATCATGCCATAACTTTCTGCTCGTAACTCCAAATCAGGTAATTCTTGAAGATTCGGATTCTACACGAAGCTTCCTTCGATTTGATATATTAATTCGTGTAAGAGAGGTTCTCGATGAGAGAGATAAGCGAGTTTGAAGATTGGGGATTCTTGCTGAAAGTGAATAAAAGAGGCTTACGGGTTTGATGAAGAAGAAGAGGAAAAGTCCAGATTCTTGACTAAGGTAAGGGGGGACTCTTCCATTTATCTTATATTATGGGATTATAGGTAGTAGGATAGATTGATCATGTTCTTTATAACAATTAGGTTATGTTTAGGTTGTGGGATGTTAGGTTTTGGGGAATTTGTTAATATTGGTTGTATTGATCATGTATTGTGCTAATTGAACGTTTGAAATGTGTTATAATTGTAATATATTATGTAACTTGATGATGTTTTGATGTGGGTATGATTATGGTGTGATTGGATTGGAATTGGGAGGGGGAGGATGTCAAAATCGCAGCAAAATTCTGCATAAAACGCAGCATGCATCGACCTGAGTGTCAGTTGCGTCGACCTGAGTGTCAGCATACGTCGACCTATAGTGTCAGCGTGCGCTTACCCGAGAGTGGTAGAAGTTCTATGCTTCGACCTGAAGGAGGCTATGCGTCGATGCATAACATGCAATTTTTGAAAAATATTCTGAAGGTCATAACTTTTGATCCGTTTGTCCGATTTTGGTGCCGTTTCGAGCATAGCGAAGCTAATTAAATATTTTATACAATAAAATTGTGTTTTGAGTCATGACTCGATTTTATATTAAAACTCTCGATTTTAATTAGTGGTGATAGTTTATGCGTACAGGTACAATGGTGAATGTCTTATCTGTTGTGATGCCATGATTGTAACTGGTGGTTGATATACATATATTGTCGATGTAAAATATGTGTTTGTTATGGTTGAGGATAGCATAAACCGTGTGTGGCTATTGATTGTTGTGTTGGTTGATGATTATGACATCTGGTTGTTTAATGTTGATGACGAGCATGTTATGGTTGATGCATGCATTTCATAATCATTATGTGGCTGATCCTTGGCGATGGTGGATCAGTGGTAGCTAATTCCCATTGTGTGGAATTAATGAGTGGGTGTTGTCGTATCCTTGACGATGGTGGATCGGTGAGATGGGTTATCCCATGCTTGGTACCACATGCATGTAGTTGCATTGCACTAGGCTACTTGTGTTATTATAACATGAATGGAAGATTGTCCAATGTTATAATATGTGTTGATTGTGTATTTATCATGACTAATTGTGTTGTTGTGAATCTGACCGTAACTGTAATTGTGTGAATAATATGTGATTGATATTTTATTATCTATATCTTATAACATTGGTTAAATGTGAATGAGACTCACCCTTGCTGTTGTTATTTTTCAGATTGAGGAGTAGCTTTTGTACTTGGTGAGGATTAGCTCGTCAAGTAATGCGTTAGAGTCAGTTGGGTTCGTGTCATGCTCTGGTCGAGTAACACTGGGGATGTTATTTAGAGTTACTTGATAAACTCTTTTCATTGGGTGTTTTGTTTATGGTGGTATTTTAAGTCTATGACTTTGGTTGTTTCATTATTTAGATGTTAAAGATATTTTCCGCTGTGTTAACATGTTAATCTGGATAATTTTGGTTTAACGTTCTCTTTTATGGCATGACATGAGTATTGTTTTAATTATTTGGAAGTTGTAATGCCCTTTTCATGTTTTACTCTGATTATTGTTAAATTTTCCGCGGGGTTTTAGAAGGGTGTTACATTATATACCATAATGAATTGATGAGGATGTGCTCAAATGTATTGGTAATTGTTTCCTACATGTATAATGAGATGTTGAATTGATGAATACTACGAGTATGATTTATATGTGAGTGATAACATGTTATTTGAATCGTATTTATGTAAATGTGAATTGGTGTTGATTGATAACAACATTGTTGGCATGATATGTGATATGATATTCATGATGAGTGTGAATGATTATATGCTGTTTGTTTTTGAAAAATAAAGTGAGCTCGCTAAGCGGAGCTAGTCCACTAAGCGGAGCTCAGAGTTAATTTATCTACTGGATCTTGCCGCTTCAAGCGGGGTTATGGAATTGGTATTTCCATAAGCGCGCTTGACGGCCGCTGAGCAGACCCTGTTTTACAAAACTTGTTCAAACTTTGACATGATGTATCTTTTGAACCGTAGCTTGTTTTTAAATGCCGTTTGAACTTCCATGAAGCTTTAATTGATGTCTATCCATTTTATATGCTTTGAATATTCTTGGAAATCTTTATGAACCCTTTCCTTGAATTGAATTGCTTTATATTGTGATGTATTGTGAAGTGAATTAATGTTGTATAATGATATGACTTAAAGACGTGATTGAGACGTGATGAATTATTATGATAGTAATGATAAGGTTATTGCCATAGAACCTTGGCATTGAGTTGGTTTGTTTGAGACGATGCATGATGTGTTGCTTATGTTGTTTAAGTTGATTACGTCTTTCAAGTTGATTATGTCGTTTAAGTTGATTAAGTGGTTTAAGTTGTGTTCGTGGATGTGCATCATTGAGTCGCATCCATTGCATTGTTTGAGACGGCCCTTGTGGCAAATGTTTGAGATGGCCCTTGTGGCAAATGTTTGAGATGACCCTTGTGGTGAATGTTTGAGACGGCCCAATGGCAAACTGTTTGAGACAAGAGTTTTACTCCAATGGTACCACATGCATGTGCATAAGTTTGAGTCACATTCGAGTCGCATTTGAATTGCATTGGAATTTTGTTTGGATGGTTGAGATGATGAGATGTTTGTTATGACGTGATGATGAGATGTTTGTTGTGACGTGAACATATTATAATTGTGAATTTGAATATGTTATCTTAATTGGTTAATGACGTTGTTACCGTTTTGAAAGTTGTATTATATTGATAAGTTGTTTTGTGATGAAAGTTGTTTTAAGATGTTGTGTGATGCGAAGTGGTGAAATTATGTATGATCTATATCTCCTATATTATTTATCATGCATTCCTTTATATTGTAAGATATCTCTCCCCTTTGCTGATATTTCCCTTACCATGGGAAATGGGTAGGTACTCAAGATTAGCCGTGGTTGTTCGACTTCATTTATGTGAAGTCTTTATGAAAGATATGGGAGAAGCGGACGTTATTCTTGGTATTAAGATTAAACGGGAGAATAAGGGGATTGTAATTACGCAATCTCATTACATTGAGGAAATACTAAAGAAGTTCAATTATGAAAATTGTTCTCCAGTAAGTACTCCCTTGGATCCAGGAGAAAAGCTTATGCCAAATACAGGTAAACCTGTGGATCAACTCGAATACTCAAGAGCTATAGGTTCTTTGATGTATGCTATGATTAGCACTAGACCGGATATTGCGTATGCGGTTGGAAAGTTGAGCAGATTTACTAGTAATCCTAGTAGACATCATTGGCATGCGATAACTAGGGTATTCAAGTACTTGAAGGGTACTATGAATTATGGATTGTCATATATGGGATTTCCTTCGGTGTTAGAGGGTTATTCGGATGCTAGTTGGATAAATAATGTTGAAGATTCATCTTCTATAAGTGGATGGGTGTTCTTGCTTGGGGGAGGTGCCATCTCATGGGCTTCCAAGAAGCAAACATGTATAACTAGTTCCACAATAGAATCTGAGTTTGTAGCATTAGCTGCTGCTGGTAAAGAAGCAGAATGGCTAAGGAACTTGGTATATGAGATTCCGATATGGCCTAAACCGATATCACCAATTTCTATCCGTTGTGATAGTAGTGCCACACTGGCTAAAGCATATAGTCAAATATACAATGGAAAGTCTAGACATTTGGGTATTAGACATAGTATGATTAGGGAATTAATCATGAATGAGGTGATATCTATTGAGTTTGTTCGGTCGCAACAAAACTTAGCTGATCACTTGACGAAGGGGTTAGCTAGAGACTTAGTGAAGAAGTCGGTAATTGGGATGGGATTAAAGTCCATTTAAATCTATTAACTATGGTATACCCAATTCCCTTCTAATACAACGTTAGAAGCAGAATTCAATGTGGAAAGATCATAATTAAAGATTGGAGCAATTGTGTTTATCTTCCCAAGGTATGTGCTCAGACCTGCAAGTGATGGCTAGGTTGAAGTATATCTTCTTAATGGTTCTTTTGAAAAATTGCTAATGCAGGTGCAAGATTAAAAGGATCACCTATGTGAGCATGAAGTTTTGCCGCTTCAAGAAGCTTGGACTTGGCTTCCTATATGCTTATTAATGGATAAGGACACATGGCTTGTAAAGTGTCAAGTATGAATAGTAGAGTATTGTAAGAAACATATGTGTACTATATCTTTAGATATTCAAATGGATTGACGGGTTCAATCATTATGACACCCCGATTTTCGAATATTTGGAATGTGTATTTGTACTAAGATGAAAATTCAATCGTAAGACATTTTCTTCTATGCATTTGTTTGATCGTTATACCTGTAAAGTAAATCAAGGATTATACTAAAATGGGGGGAGTTTGTCGGTGATTTTAGTATCATCAATGCATTTTGGTAGTAATGTGATTTACTATAGGCCAATGCAATTATGCGTTAAGTTTGAAACGAGTTAGGGTAGTGCGGAGTGCACGCTCGTCAAGCCAAACGCGTAATTGAATATGAATAATAGAAACGGGCATAACGTTTCATTTGAATAGTTGCACCCGTTCCCAACGGACATAACGATTTGTTTGAATAGTTGCACCCGTTCTCAACGGACATAACGATTCGTTTGAATAGTTGCACCCGTTCCAACAGACATAACTGTTTTCTGAAAAGGTGTGTCTGTTCGTTTCTATTATTGGTCTCCTATATAAGGAGTCTTTTGGTCTCGATTTGGTACACGAAATTACATACTTCCTCTCTACATTCTGATCTGTTCTCTATTGTCAGAAACAGATTGTTCTTCAAGAATTATCCCCGCAAAGATTTCGTGAACCCAGATAAGAATAGGGTCGAAATACTTTGTTCGAAAAGTGAACAAACACGATTCTTGAAGATATCCCGGATTATCATACCATATATCTAACAAACGAACAAAGTATTCTTTCTGATAATCATGGCTGGAGGAGGAAGCACCGTCAAGGAGATGACTAAAAGTTTCGGAAAATTGGACAAGTTTCAAAGACAATTTACATATGGTGAACACACGAAAAATGTACATCAAGTATTCGGGTACGTGTTTATTGATTAAGATCCTAAATTGAAATTTTTTATTTTGGGTCATTTATTTTAATATGCGTTTCTGAATGAACATGCATGGTTTTGTTATTCGCATTATTGTTTGTTTGAGGAAATTTTGAAAAGGCATATACGTAATTGGAACGAAGCACTACGTACATGTGCTGTTTGGCAATATATGTGTGGTTTGACAGAAGATTGTATTATATAAAATATATAGTTTTTTATGTGGTACAGTATTCATATTAAATTAATGCAATAAATTTGAAAAGGATAAGTAATTAAAACTTTTGTTGCAATGCCGTAATTGGATTGTTGCCGTAAGCAGAATTATATATTTTGCTTAGTTTCATTACATATTGAAATTGAAACATTACTGAGAGTAATCATAATGGTACATGAGTATTATATATATATATATATATATATATATATATATATATATATAACTGGTAATAAGTAACTAGTGCATGGTATTTTAAAAATAACAATTCTCATGATTATGAATAAACATTGGCTCTGTATGTGTGTGAATAAAATTGCATGAACGATTGTGCGGCATCGACGAATGGCATGGTTGGAGATGCAAAGTCACACACAACAATATGTGTTACTGCGGATTTGATTTGAATAAAAAAAAGTATAGAGAAAACCAATGCCATTGGACCATTGCATCATACGATTTAGGATTTGAACGAAAAGGTATATTTTACATTGACAAGTACTTGGATAGAGACATTGGGTTCCAACCTTTTCCAATATTTGTTATTTAATGAAGAGATTTGTTCTATCATGGAAAATAATACTTGGGTATTATCTAATTTACCACCAGGCTGCAAACCATTGGGTTGCAAATGGATCTTCAAAAAGAAGATGAAAGTCGATGGTACAATTGACAAGTTTAAAGCTAGATTAGTTATCCAAGGCTTCAGACAAAAAGAAGGGATTGATTATTTCGATACCTATGCTCCAGTTGCCCGTATCACTACGATTAGATTGTTGATTGCCTTGGCGGCTATTCATAATCTAGTGATTCATCAAATGGATGTCAAAACAGCATTTCTGAATGGTGATTTGGAAGAAGAAGTGTATATGAAGCAACCTGAAGGTTTTGTAATGCCTGGTAATGAGCATAAAGTGTGTAAGCTAGTTAAGTCGTTGTATGGGCTGAAACAAGCTCCGAAGCAGTGGCATCAAAAGTTTGATGAGGTTGTTTTGTCTAATGGTTCATTCTAAACCAAGCTGACAAATGTGTATATAGCAAATTTGATACATCCGGTAAAGGAGTTTTCATTTGTCTATATGTTGATGACATGTTGATCTTTGGCATCGACCAAAATCAAGTTGATAAAACAAAGAATTTCTTGTCGTCAAAGTTCTCCATGAAAGATATGGGAGAAGCGGGCGTTATTCTTGGTATTAAGATTAAACGGGAGAATAAGGGGATTGTAATTACGCAATATCATTACATTGAGGAAATACTAAAGAAGTTCAATTATGAAAATTGTTCTCCAGTAAGTACTCCCTTGGATCCAGGAGAAAAGCTTATGCCAAATACAGGTAAACCTGTGGATCAACTCGAATACTCAAGAGCTATAGGTTCTTTGATGTATGCTATGATTAGCACTAGACCGGATATTGCGTATGCGGTTGGAAAGTTGAGCAGATTTACTAGTAATCCTAGTAGACATCATTGGCATGCGATAACTAGGGTATTCAAGTACTTGAAGGGTACTATGAATTATGGATTGTCATATATGGGATTTCCTTCGGTGTTAGAGGGTTATTCGGATGCTAGTTGGATAAATAATGTTGAAGATTCATCTTCTATAAGTGGATGGGTGTTCTTGCTTGGGGGAGGTGCCATCTCATGGGCTTCCAAGAAGCAAACATGTATAACTAGTTCCACAATAGAATCTGAGTTTGTAGCATTAGCTGCTGCTGGTAAAGAAGCAGAATGGCTAAGGAACTTGGTATATGAGATTCCGATATGGCCTAAACCGATATCACCAATTTCTATCCGTTGTGATAGTAGTGCCACACTGGCTAAAGCATATAGTCAAATATACAATGGAAAGTCTAGACATTTGGGTATTAGACATAGTATGATTAGGGAATTAATCATGAATGAGGTGATATCTATTGAGTTTGTTCGGTCGCAACAAAACTTAGCTGATCACTTGACGAAGGGGTTAGCTAGAGACTTAGTGAAGAAGTCGGTAATTGGGATGGGATTAAAGTCCATTTAAATCTATTAACTATGGTATACCCAATTCCCTTCTAATACAACGTTAGAAGCAGAATTCAATGTGGAAAGATCATAATTAAAGATTGGAGCAATTATGTTTATCTTCCCAAGGTATGTGCTCAGACCTGCAAGTGATGGCTAGGTTGAAGTATATCTTCTTAATGGTTCTTTTGAAAAATTGCTAATGCAGGTGCAAGATTAAAAGGATCACCTATGTGAGCATGAAGTTTTGCCGCTTCAAGAAGCTTGGACTTGGCTTCCTATATGCTTATTAATGGATAAGGACACATGGCTTGTAAAGTGTCAAGTATGAATAGTAGAGTATTGTAAGAAACATATGTGTACTATATCTTTAGATATTCAAATGGATTGACGGGTTCAATCATTATGACACCCCGATTTTCGAATATTTGGAATGTGTATTTGTACTAAGATGAAAATTCAATCGTAAGACATTTTCTTCTATGCATTTGTTTGATCGTTATACCTGTAAAGTAAATCAAGGATTATACTAAAATGGGGGGAGTTTGTTGGTGATTTTAGTATCATCAATGCATTTTGGTAGTAATGTGATTTACTATAGGCCAATGCAATTATGCGTTAAGTTTGAAACGAGTTAGGGTAGTGCGGAGTGCACGCTCGTCGAGCCAAACGCGTAATTGAATATGAATAATAGAAACGGGCATAACGTTTCGTTTGAATAGTTGCACCCGTTCCCAACGGACATAACGATTTGTTTGAATAGTTGCACCCGTTCCCAACGGACATAACGATTCGTTTGAATAGTTGCACCCGTTCCAACAGACATAACTGTTTTCTGAAAAGGTGTGTCTGTTCGTTTCTATTATTGGTCTCCTATATAAGGAGTCTTTTGGTCTCGATTTGGTACACGAAATTACATACTTCCTCTCTACATTCTGATCTGTTCTCTATTGTCAGAAACAGATTGTTCTTCAAGAATTATCCCCGCAAAGATTTTGTGAACCCAGACAAGAATAGGGTCGAAATACTTTGTTCGGAAAGTGAACAAACACGATTCTTGAAGATATCCAGGATTATCATACCATTTTTCTAACATTAACCGGTAATGGTTTCAGTTTTCATAACTATTCAATTTTATTGAGCATTTTACACAAGTTCTAACTCATTTTATATGACAATCACAATACACATTGCCCGTGTCGATGCAACTTCATTGCATACTTACAATCACAATACAATTCTCTTAATTTCCTTCTAACAAGTGTTTTTTTTTCATGCTCAACATTCTTTACTTAAATTTCTTAATGTAACTTAACTTATAATGTTAATATTGTAATACTATTTCTATTTTTTCAATGCTATTAGACATTTTTCATCTGTTAATGTTTTTGAGATTATAAAATCAATATAATTTCTTACAGACTATATTTTATCTCAATTATATTTACCCGTACGGGTGCACGAGTATCTTACTAGTTATAATAATGATAATATGAGTTCAATATTAGAGTAAAAATCTCCGCACACCTTCTATAAACGGTTGTAGAAAATTCACTTGCTCAAAAGTCAAACTAAAGAAAATAAACTAAACTATTACAACATACAAACACCATCAAGTGTAGGGAAGAAGTCCCACATTGATTAGAAAAGGGAAGATTGAGCACTTTATAAGTGAGAGAACCCACACCCCTATCACCTTAAGGTTTTGGATGAATATGTGGTGTGTCTCTCACAAAAGTGTATCTCAAGTGTAAAATGCTCTCTCGTGTTGACCCCCGAATTTCCTCCAACAGTGATATCAAAGCCTTTGATTTCGAGTGAATGTGAAGAAACGAAAAACACAAGAAAGGGGGTTTTAATTGGGGTTTTCAAAAATTAAAGCAAATTACACGTTTGATTATCCTGATTCGTTTAAACTCAAACTACTCCAGTCCACCCTACTAAGGTGATTTCGCCTCTCTCTTACGAGGACGTGCGTGGGAGTTGTTATAATTCTTCATCGTTGTCTTCTTTATATAGAGTGAAATTGAAGATCCGTTGAGAGACACAATGACTTGATTTGGAAGGTTGATAAAATGAGAATTAACTGTTCTTTCAAAACATAGAGATTTTGTCTGTAGTAATAATGTTCCAACCGTTACCTTTTTATCCTGTATTAATAATTGTAACGTAAAGAGCATCTTTTGATTATTAAAGCACTGAATCCAGATGAGAGTTTAGTCAGAAACTTCTTATCAGAGTATAGAATGCAACTTTGTCCTTTGGTGCTTGTGAAGCGTCTTAGTTTCAAAACTTCTTATTCTTGTAAACTTCTCTCAATCTTTAGAACTTATTGTTCTTGTAAACTTATCTTAATCTTCAGAACTTCTTGTTCTTGTAAACTTCTCTTAATCATTATAACTTCTTATTCTTGTAAACTTCTCTCAATGCAGCCTTCTGCTTCTGAGAGATCACTTTCATAGTTGTTTTTTCTTCTTAGTGTGCTTCAGAACTTCTGCAAGTCAATACATACGATTAGAGTGCATATTTTTTCTTAATAAAATTATATATGTGTTATAATTAAAACTATTGCAAGGATGTAGAATCAAACTATGTTCTAACATAAGGGACTAGCTTACTTGTATCGAAACTACTCCACACACGTGGTGGATAGGAGGTGTTCTGTTAAAGAGTGTTAACAACGATACAAGTGTATGTGGAAGAAAAAGCTTCCACTTGAGAGAGAGAGAGAGAGAGATAGAGAGCATTGTGTATAGACTCACACTTGAGGGGGAGTATTGAGAATTAAGTGTAAGGAAGAAGTCTCACATTGATTAGAAAATGGAAGAATGAACACTTTATAAGTGAGAGAACCTACACACCTATCACCTTAAAGTTTTGGGTGAATATGTGGTTTGTCTTTCATAAAGGTGTGTCCCAAGTGTAAGATACTCTCTTGCATTGACGCCCAAATTGCCTCCAACACTTTTTGCATGTTTTAATCTTTAATGCTTAGTATTTTACATCTCTTTCATTTGATTTATTAATTGTTCCAGTTTTCTTCATTTTTCAAGTGTTCCAAATGAGTAAGAATTATATAGGGTAAAGTGGAGTGAAACCGAGAAAGAATGAAGAATAATTACACAAAAGGAGGGTGTCAGAGCATAGTTTAAAGGTCATTACAGTCGGTCCATAGTAGGAACTATTATCAGAAGCTCTAAATTTTAACATTATATAGATTTTTATGAATTCTATTAATTCTTTGTTTTTTTTTTCATCGTCATTTTTTTTCAATTCTAGTATCCATACCCCTAACCTAAATTTTTGCTCATTCCAAAAGCAACCCCAAATTTAGTGTTTTGAATGAATTAGAAAAATAACAATATACCTAACGCTAAGGAAAGGGTGAAAAGATTTCTCTTGGTAAATCAACTAAATATATGGCAAAATCACCTAAAGAAATGTATTAGGCTCGGAGGGCTTAACAACTGATAAATTTTTTAAAGGGTCACCTAAGAAGGTTGTAAGTTAAAAATAAACAACTTGCCTCAGAGTGTAATCAAAGAGACAAACAACCATTCAGAAATAGAGTAAAACCTAGTTGATGTGCAATCCTATGGACACTCAAAACAAGAATGGATATAAATACTAGAATTATTTGGCTCTAACCTTACTTGTTGAGGTATTTGGTGATTGAGTAAAACATTGTGGAATATTACTCTTCTTCATACTTTTTCAATTCATATAAAGATTAAAGATTGGTGTGGTTAAAATCCCCCTGACAAATAGAGAGTATACCCTACTCCTCTGATGCGAGAGTGTACTCCCCATGTTGGCATTATCAAAAAGGCGTGAAAAAAAAACAAATATGACAATTATTAAAGTAAATAGATCACCAAAGCATGCTTAACAAATCAAAATAGTTCATTAATTAAAAAACAATTGAATTCAAGTACAAAAGTTAAATAATTAGGAATCAGAAAATAAAAAAGAAATAATACAACTAGGCAAAGCTACTTAGAATCACCATCATCATAGTTGAACACTCTAAGAGGCATGTGAGATCTAGTTTCTGCGGGCATTTGGGCGAGAGCATTCATCTTCTTGTCGACCTTCTTTTACCTCTTCATGATTTTGTTGAGGAGAGCTTTAGCTGGAGTAGTTTCTGGAATTTGATAATAAAATTATTCCAATAGAGACATTTTTCCTTGCTGATATGGACATGATTCAGTAGAAGAGATTTCTTTTATTTAAACGGGTCTATAGGTTAGCACTCCATCTTTGATGTCTATTCTCATTTGGGTTGGTGTGCCACTTCCTATCCAAGTATACTTATGGCGTGGTTCTTTTCCATCAAAGTTGAATCCTACATGTTCCATAACTTTTGATATCAAACCACCACATGTAAACCACATTTCCTTCTCATTGCTGTCATTCATGTGGGAGATTACAACAATTGCCGAAATTGTTTCTATTTTGTTGCCAGTATTCCAAACCGCGACAACATCAGTTCTAGATGGTTCCGCAAAGTTATGTTTCTTTGGGGTAATGATATGGGAGACCACATAGTGGGTAAGTTGAATATCAAGGAACACTCCTTTCACATTAAAAGAGGTAGGAATTCCATAACTAGGATCGAGTAGAAAGGAAATAGGATTAGAAAAATAAGAATAAGTATTACCTTTAACTTCATACTTTGAGCATTGGAGATTGCATATCTCAACAAATTCTTAAAGGGATAGCTTGATTTCACGCTTCTTCACTTTTCTGGTGAGGATATCTCTAACATATTTAAGGTTGGAGTAGAACCTCCTTACTAAAGATGGGAATATCTCACTAGGGAAGTCACAGATGTAACTCTTAAGAGACACCTCTTCGAACCAATTCAAAAATTTGTAATCCTTGAATACTTTCTCTTCTAAGTGGTAAGATTTTAGCATCATTCTTATTACAAAGTCTTGATTGAAACAAACCTATTTCTCTTATGAAGACAATAACTATCAGGAGTAACCAATAATTTAGGAGCTTCCAGCGGTACACATTCTCTTAAGAGCCATTGATGATGATGACAATTGCAAGTGATATTTCACAAACATAGATAAGACAAGAAGTAATTATAAAAAGAATTCAAGAGAAGAATGAAAAAAAGAAGGGAGGAGGCAATGCCTATTTATATCCTTAGTCTCTAATAGAATATTTGCCATGATAATTGATTAGGGAAATAAATTTGAGACTCCATTAAAATTTGATTGCAGACAACATGCTCTGATCAATGTAATAATCGATTATTCTTTAAGTCAAATAGATTATGTGGAGCGAAAATTTGACTTTTGAAATTCAAATATACTTTAATCGATTATTCATGTTGTTGTTAGCTTTTTGCACTCCTTTTGGGGCTTGGCATGAAATTGAGCTTAACTTTGTTGCCTTTAACACCCCAGGCTTCAAAATTGCACTCCTTTAACGTAGATCATTCAATTTGCTTTGTCTTTTACTTTAAAGGCTCAAACAAGTGAAAGGCAAAATTTTTTATTGATAGAATAAAAAATTACTTAGCATAAAAAAACTGCTTGTTAGTTCCCTTTCTAGGTTGGTTTAAAATAAATATTAAGGATCATAGAAAGAGAAACCAATCCAGTCCATTTAAATCAATAAATTAAAATTTAATGGTCGTGATTCATTGTTCTTATTTCTCATAATAACAAAGTGTTGTCACTTGAGTCGTCCCCTATATATATATATATATATTACATATTTGAGATATTTGGGCCGGCCCAGCAAATCGGCACACGATGAAAGTAGAACAAAACGACTAATCCAAAGTTAAGAGAATTGTTAGACCAACTCGACATGATGCCAATCGTCAGGACAGACAGTCAACCCGGGCAGTGACACCTCACCTGGTGGTAGGAAAGATTCCACAAGCCGGTGTTCGAACATTACAAAGAAACCTTCAACATTCCATCCAAGCCGGTAGTAACCGCCCCACCGTTATGGAAGTTACAATTCCTTAAAGAACCAAAACGACATGAGTTATGATGATCCAATCATTATGGAGGGAATCCAAAGTCCCTCCATCAATGAAGTCAATTATGGATCCAACAACTATTAATAGGGCTCCCAACTGAGGGATAAGCAAGACGCATATTTTCTTGAGGTGACATCAGTTGTGCTGCTCAAATCCTTATAGTTATTCATCACAAATTCCTGTGTGACTCGCCGGATTCACTTCTGGGAAGTAATCAAAAGTGTTCTACAGGAACATATATATATATATATATATATATATATATATATATATATATATATATATATATATATATATAGAAAGAGAGAGAGATGTATTTCAAATACGTTTCTGGTGTGAAATAAAGTGAAAGAGAATACTCTATTTATAGGACAAAAGTTGGCTAAAAAATAAATAAAAAATCCATGGGCATTTTTAATGTTGATAATCGATTAGGGGAATTTTAGTAAAAAGTAAGAGGCTTTCCAAAAGGTTGAAAGTGTGTGTGTGATTTTCCTTAGTAAAGTCGAGAGTTAGTTTCATACTGTAACTCGGTTTTTTGAGGCGAACTGACTCCTTGCTCTCTTTTTTTTATTTTTTTTATTATTGCAAGAGTCGCCACCGACTTTTATTTTATCCAATTATATTAGGAAAGGCATAAAAGAACAGGAAAGACCTTTTGACAGATTTTGGGTTCGGGGGGTTGGTTATACAAAGGGAAGGTTTTAAGCACCCTTTGTATCCATGGTTATCCATGGGCTCTTAGTTTTGCTTAGATCACTTTTGCTCTTGTTTGATTTTTAAAATAAGCTCGGCAAGACATTAAGCCTTGTGCCTACATACCTCCTCGGTGCAATGGAGAAGTCAGAGCTAATGTAGTTCCGCTTAAAAGGGAAAACGGTTTAAAAAAAAACGAATAAACACTTTATCATCGTCGGAGAGAAATACTCGGCCATTGATCTTGAGCATGAGAACAAATGAGTTCTTTGCATCGCTAATGAAAGAAGGGCTCCAACTCGGATAAAATCAACGAGTATGCCACTAGCTCTCTCACGCAGAAAAGATCTCATTATATCAATCAATTTCAAAATCGTGGGGTATCGCAACTCACTACAACAATTAATCGTGTCTAAACTTTTGCAGAAAAGCCACTAAGGGCAAAAGACATTTTTAAGAAAGGTTTTAAAAATAGGTTTTACAAACATAAGAAGATTTTTAAAAAAAAAGGAAGAAGATTTTGAAAATATAAGAAGTGGAGGAGATGAAGAGGCTAACCTAGTGCATAAAATAAAAGTTTAAGGAGAGAATGATCTGACCAAAATAAGAAACCAACAGTTGACCGACGCATTACCACTTGGGGATCTAGATGAACTTATTATCTTTAGCACCACTTTGCATTAAGCACATTAAAAGTTTGATGAAAATCAGGCAGAGTAACGGCTGTTTTCGGGTAAAATCCTTATCTCAATGCCTTGGAATTAACCATCAAGGACTTTCAAGGAAATACCTGCATACGCAAACAGACAACAATCCAATGCCAGACAGAACAACCACAGAGTAATAACAGAATAAGGGTCCAGAGGCACTAAGTCCATAAGTCCGAATCTCCAAAATGCTAGGGATAGTAACCAGTAGTCCAAGAAAGAACCTTAAGCATTTTTTTTTTAGTTTTTTATTGTTTATTAGTGTTTTAGCATAAAAGTAGAGTATGGTCCAAGTGGACAAAAAGAAAATAGCGGAAACATAAACATAGCGTCCAAATGGACAAAGAGAAAATAGCGGAATATAAACGTCCAAATGGACAAAGAGAAAATAGCGGAAACATAAATAATATGTCCAAATGGACAAAGGAAAAATAGCAGAAATATAAATAATATGTCCAAATGGACAAAGAAAAAATAGCAGAAATATAAATAATATGTCGAAATGGACAAAGAAAAAATAACAGAAACATAAATAATATGTCCAAATAGACAAAGGAAAAATAGCAGAAATATAAATAATATGTCCAAATGGACAAAGAAAAAATAGCAGAAATATAAATAATATGTCCAAATGGACAAAGAAAAAATGACAGAAATATAAATAATATGTCCAAATGGACAAAGAAAAAATGACAGAAACATAAATAATATGTCCAAATGTACAAAGAAAAAATAACAGAAACATAAATAATATGTCCAAGTGGACAAAGAAAAAATAACAGAAACATAAATAATATGTCCAAGTGGACAAAGAAAAATAACAGAAACATAAATAATATGTCCAAATGGACAAAGAAAAAATAACAGAAACATAAATAATATGTCCAAATGGACAAAGAGAAAATAACAGAAACATAAATAATATGAATGATAAAATAAAGTATAAAGCAAGAAATATAAAGAACAATATAATAAAATGCGGAATTTAAAGTTAATTGTTAGTATGTTAGCACGCGAATCATCTTGAAGCTAGTCAAGTATATCCACGATGTTAGTGAAGATCGATGGTGAGTGAATGATGATCTCGGATTTAAAGTTAATGAAAATTTATCAGAAGCTTGATAGAATCATAGCGACTACACGATAAATTTCCAAAAGTCTTAAATCAACTGCATACAATCTCTGCCATATTTGATCTTTTATTCTAATTCAAGACAAAGAAAAAGATAAGAAATAATATCAATAATATACAAAAATAAATATAAAACAAATTAAACTTAATATTTTTTTTTGTGATTTTTTTGGAATTGATTTTAAGTTAATTAACAAACTAATTAAACAAATAATTATACAAATAATTAAACTTAACAAGAAAAATATTCTTTTTTATGTCAAAAATTAGATTATAAAAAATATAAACCTAAATCTAAAAGAAAATATTTTTTGGTTTTTTAGGTATTTTTAGTTAATTATGCAAAGAAAATAAATTGATTAAAAGATATTGAAGAAAATTAAATAAAAGGATCTTGTGTGGTGAGTTTATGATGGATCATGGTGAGCTTGATTAATGGCAAAGAAGTATTTCAATTATTAACATCATCAAGTAAAAAAGGAAACAAGGATGAATACTTAGATAAATAAATCAAAGTATATTTGGAAAATAAAAGAAACTTTTGAATTCAAATGAAATATAAATGATACATATTTTATAGAGTTTCAAAGTGAGGAAACTTACCTTCAAATGATGCTTGATTTGAGTGGAGGTTTCTTAGTTTTTGTAATTCCAAATTCTTACTCCCTTTGAAACTTGAAACTTGGAAGAGAGAAAAGAAAAGAGAAAACAAAGACTTGACAATGTTTTTTTTGGTGTCCTCCCCCCCTTTCATTATGAACATATGGTTGCCTATTTATAGGAAAAACTTGTATGCAATGATATAAGGATAATAACACAAATAAAAATTAAAATATAACATTTAAAGATAATATCAAAATAAAAATAGTAAAATCAAGTTATAAGATAATATCAAAATAAAACTTAAATACTAATTTTGGTTTAAGACAATAACAAAAATGAAATTAAAAATATAAAATATTATAAAAAAAGAAAAACGAAATAATAATAATAACATAACTAATAAAATAAATTTAAACAAAAATTTGGTTAATTAAAATAATATTAACTAAAATAAAAATTGAGAATGAAGATTTGTAGAAAAATATAAGATAAGATGGTTAGATAAACTATTAAAATGATGGTGGAAAAAAATATGGTTAGTTAGAATATTCTATTATAACAAAAAAAATGATGATAGTATTTGGGATAATTATTGATAAATATGTGATGATGAACTTTGAAGATAAAATGGAATATTAGCATTTAATGCCTTAAGTTAAAAAGACTAACCATGGTTTAAAATCTCAAGTGTTTTATTATTCTTTCCAACTTATGATCATTGCATATCTTGAATGGAATCTTGGCCTTTAGAGATGAATTGGATCATTGCTTGTATCATATGAGCATCTTGGATAATATCTTTGAATTATCTCACTTTAATTAAATTTTAAATGAATAAAATTTAATTAAAATGAAATAAAAATGTCATGAATCATGGATATATTGTGAATATCTTTAAACATATGAGAATCAAGATTAAATCACAAAAGAATTGGCCTTTTTGAAAAAAAATCAAATTTTGGTCATTACTTGTTTCATGCAATTTTCCAAAAAAGGTCAACTTCATCAAGGCATATCTCCCTCAATTTTGATCCTATGAAAGTGTTCTTTTACTTTTTAGAAAGCCCAAGATGTCCTCTACAAGCCACTTTGGAAGCGTTTTTGCATTTGGAGAAGTTATTTTGATGATATGGGCTTTGACAAAAAACTGCTTTTTGTTGACTTTGAAAATGACCTGTAATGTTTTGGCTTATATCTCTTAGGCGGAAGCATTTCTTGACCTTGGTTCCAACATCAAAGTTGTAGAGAATTGAATTTCCTTAAGAATGAGCTTTGATTGGAATTTTTCTGATAAATTATGAGAGAGTTATGGTCGGTCAAAGTTTAGTTGACTTTTAGGTAAAAAACTCTAATTTTGCAATTTTGAGTTTTGTTGATTTCTGAACTTTTCTTGATGAATTATGATCAACCATTGATCACATGATGAATCTTTTGACAAAATATGGATGTTGACAAAAAATTGCATAATATAATGATAATTAAAGGACATGATCACCGTAAAAATAGTGATGACTATAAGAAAAAGTGTATCCATCCACTTCGCCATTTTTGCCGGGGAAGAAGAGAAAATAATAGAAGTTTGAGAAATTTGGGAGATGAGTGAAATTTGATGTGAGAATTTATGGAAAAAATGAGGAGTATTTATAGAGTGAAAAGAGAGAGATAGAGACGTTGGGAATGGAGTGTTACCGTTTTGAATAGTAGTAGGATTTGAAAAAAAGTATGGTAGGTTTTGAAAAGAAAAGGGGTGTAGAATAAAGCTAGGATTTGATTTGAAAGAAAGAGATTTGAAAAGAAAGGAAGATATTTGAAAAGAAAGAAAGAGATTTTGAAAAAATAATATAGTATAAAAATAAAAATTAGTGGGAAATAAAACCAATAATAATTTAATTGTTACCAGTATAATCTGAAACCCGGACTCCGCGCCTGCAAATTTTAATTCTGCACCAACTGCGTCAGCATTATTTATTTGAAAATAAATCTCAAATAAACAGTGTATGAAGTGATAAACAGTATTTGGCATTTATGTGAGAATAAATTTAACAGCGAACCAAAATACTGTATAAAAAATTCTAAAAATTGAGTATTTATAAAACCAGGATATTTATGAAATAAAAATCCAAGATTGTATAAAACTCCAAATTTTTAGACAGAAGTCTGTTGACTTCTCTTTTTTTTAAAAAAAAAAAAACGCAGGCAAATTTTGGGGTATAACAATAATGATCATAACACTTAGAAAATGATGGGATCTCAGAGGTCAAAAATTGGGGTGCAACACATACCTTTAGAGACACTGATCAGTCGACACTGACTCATCAATCTTCCACTCTTCCTTTCTTTCACAGCTATGAAGCCTCTAGATTCTTGCCATATTATCTTTAACTTACAACTTCATTATAACCTTGAATCTTCTTCCGATGAAGCTTGAGATAAATCTTCAAGATAACCACCAACATCAAACAGACCACTTGATTAGAGATCTTTGCTGATTTCATCGAACGCGGTTTAACATAAGGTGTTGTCTTCCACATAAAATATTTGAAAACTTGATCTTTAAGCAACACAAATAGATCACAACAATTGATCTTTAATATCTTAGCACATCTTGATCGTCCAAATATATGACATCTTGATCTTTAAGCACCACTAGTTGATCATCATATCATATGACACCTTGATCTTCAAGCACAACCACTTAATCTCATCAGATGATAACTTCATTTTTCATAATCTAAACCAACAACCCTTGAACAACACTTCTGATGAAGACTGCTCTTAAGACCGTTGTCAACATAAAAACCAAACAGATTGCTTTAGATGTCATACATGCAAGCACATATATCCACATTTTATGTATCAAAGTCACATAGACTGAATTGTGACTAGGTATGATCCAACCTTATTCAATGAATTGGTTCACTAAATTAATCACATAAGTCCCTATTATATCCCAATAGGCATGGAAAACATCCTACAAAGCCATCACTATCTGGAACAGAATTACAATCTATATTGTGCACTGTATTCTAAATTTCCTCAAGCTGAGACATTCTTGTGAGATATTCATTACCTGCATGAGTTATAAGTTGTGGGATAGTTCTATCCACCAGATCAATTTATCTGCAATTGTTTTCCTGAAACAAATTATATAAAAGTTAATAACATGATTATATAGATGAATGACTCCCTTTAATTATTTTTTGCTATGTCTTGGTTTAATGATTTTTTTTCTAACATATCTTAATTTAGTTGTGTTGTAAAAAAACTTAATACTCCTATCTCAATCCTTAAACCATTTATTCCTTAACTTATTCATAAACACCTAATCTTACATATGCACAATATCTTCCCTAAGCGAAATTGGACATTTTTCATCCAATCCAAGAACATTATTGTAACTCCTAATATTAAACAAATTTTGTTTATATATATTTTCTTTATCAATATATGATATTTATTTAAAAAAAAAATAAATTTTATATTATGTAAAATTCCTTAGTAGCTTAAGTGTTTTTAAAGACTTAATTTTTAAAATAAAAAATATTATTAACATTTATTAAATTAGTTAAAACAAAAATATATTATTTTCATTTATCAAAATTTATATGTTTTTTATAAAAATAATTAAACATAATATGAAGTATATAAATAAATAAGAAACACAAATCACAAAGAAAAAGAAATGCAATATAATTTTAAATTAATCATTTAAATTACACAAAATATTTAACTTTTAATTGATTTAAAAAAATTAAATAGTATTTTAAATTAAATAAAAAATTGTTACATACTAATTTTTTATCCATAAGTAATCAGGGTTTATTGTATTTATCAACTTCAATTTAGTCAAATTTCTTTCTGAAAACAGACACCAAATATGGAGTCATTACGAGATATATGACTAATTGAGTAAAATAAAAGAAAGAAAAAGAAAAAGAGATAATAAAAAATAGTGATTGTATTGTATCAACGCGCTTGCTTCCTTTTTTGACATAACGTTTCCTTCCTCTTTCATTCCGTGTTAACACCGTTTTCCTTTTTTCTCCTTCTATTCTACATCACAATGCTCTACACCTGACTAGTAACTTAACTTGTAACCAACTTTCTTTGCCTCAATAATCAAAATGCCGTCGTTTTGGGGTTCGATTTTGCTCGGGTTCGGTTTCGGTGTGGTGGCGGTTGTTGCCGTTCAAGCTCTGGCACTGTTATGGATCATCAAACGGTTACGCCGCAGCCACAAGCTCCATGGCGAACAAGCTCATCAACTGGAAACTGAATCAAACCAGCTTGATCATCAACAGTCTCTGCATTTTGCGTCTCACAAGCAGGTTCGTTTTCAACTCACGCCTCAAATTTCGATTTCCCCCCTTTTTCTCACTGTGTTCGTTATGGTAAAATACTGAAAATTAGAAATGCTTTTTGAGGTTTCTTCAAGTTAGAAGGGAAGTGTATACTAATTGTGTGAACTAAATCGATTTTGAATTAATCGATTTTGTAATGAGTTGAATAGTAAAGTGGTTATATTTTGTAGAACTCAGTTGATCAGTTAATTTGAAGGATATAATCTACTGTAGAAGTAAAAAATTAATACCTAGTTTAAGTTAATATCAATTCTGGAGGCAATATCAATTCTGATTATGTAGATCTAAATATGTCATAATCAATTCTTCACCTCTGAAATCAAATTTAACGTGAAACCAAAATACACAAGATTATGAGCCTGTTTGGATAAACAACTTATTTGCAGCTTATAGCACAAGTAGTCAAGTACTTATTAAAATAAGCGCTTATGAATAAGCTCAAATAAATTATTTTTATAACAAAAGATGAAATAAATATAAATTGTTTTTATATATGTTATAAGTTGCTTTCATTAGCTATCTTGAAGAATTTATAGAAATAAGTTTAAAAAATTTATGAAAAATGTCATAAGCTGTTTTGATTAAGTCTCCCAAATAGTATCACAAAACATGTGTTATAAAACTTATGGCAGGATATAAGCTCAAATAAGTCCATCCAAATAGGCCCTATGTATTTGATTACCAAAATAGTGAATAAACAAATATATATATTTTTATTATTTATTATTAAACTCTTTATCATAATAGTTTTGGCTTTCAGGGTGTGGTTTGGGTCCTTGAATCAGGAAAAATTCCAAAAGAGCCAAAAAGAAAAGGGTTATTGGAGGTTTCACCTATTAAAATGTATGGAACAATCAAGGGTGAGTCACTTATTCTAAGAAAACCCGATGGTTTGCAGTCGCACTCAACAATTGAACTCAAGAGTTGTACAGTTCAAGCTGTGTCAGCTTCAAACCTTTCTTCAAAAAAATGGTAATGTCATTTAACTGTTATTTATGACCCTCTTTTTAGATTCTAGTACCCTTAATTTTTCTCTTATATATGAATGCAACGTTCTTGGATGAATGTAGAGAAAAAGAAGTGACAAAGTCATCTAACAGGTCGCAAGAATTACCATGGTGGCTAGAGTTGTAGTTCCTCTCTTTTAACCTCTCTTTTGTTCCTTTCAAAGGGAAGATTGTCTAAGTGATTGTATTTTGATTTAACATATGAATCAATGCTCAGAATATTAAGTAATTTGCAGACTTCACTGGTATTTAATTTGACACTGGGAATTCTTATATCTTTTGAGCTTTGCTTACCTTAACCAAAAGTAGCTTTTGATAGCTTGGATTTTGGTACCATAAGTAAAAAAATGGAAATATTTGGCCCTGTTTACTTTCTAAATTTACTTTTTTCATTTATAAAATAAATAATGAAAGTAAAAATATGTTTGTCCAACTGTTCTCATTGTAAATTCCAGAAAGTAAAAACAGTATGTTAGAAAATTTTGATAATGGTAAAAAGTCCTTTTCACCAATTCCAAAAAGGCTACTGTAACTCACAACCTGCATATGGTGATGGAAATGAAAAATAAGCATACGATGGATTGGTGGTGAGAAATGAGCATATGATGAATTTGTGGCAGTGAGAAGAAAGCTGTTTTACACTCATGTTGAAAACGGAACATTCTCAGAAATTAAATAAACCTTTAAAAATTTTGTTTTAACAACTGGTCATTTATTAAGGAAATTAAATACTCTGAGTTCTTAATTGATTGATGATTATTAACTTTTTATATTGGTTTGAATCTAAGTCATTCTTACAAAGCCAGCTTGTAAAGTGAGGGATGCTATCTTTATTCTATATGAGACTTGTTTTTTTCCCCAATAAAGCTAATTGTTTTTGTCTTTTTGGTACAAATTGGTGATGAATCAATCTTACAGGGCAAAAAAGTTTCCCATCAAAGTGGAAAACAAGACCTCAGTAATATACAATGGAAGTAAAACTCTATATTTGTATCTGGAAACTTCATGGGAAAAAGAAGCATGGTGTAAGGCCCTCTATCTGGCTTCATCTGAAGAAAAAGAAAAAGTCAAATGGTTCACCCAGGTGCATGAGGACTTTCATAGCTACCTGACATCCTTAAATTCTGTGTATCATTGTTTTATGAAACCATCAGTAGGAATAAGTGTTGAGGCAATAGAAAGGGATATAAAGCCTGACGATCCTTCCTCAAAAGTTCGTCAGTTTTTGAAAAAGATTGCTAAAAAAACTTCCCGAGTTGGTCTGGAAAATAAATCTACATGGACTTCATTGTCCGGTCATGAAGGAAAAAAGAGCACTGATAATCTTTCTAGCCAAGATGCAATTTCGGGAACTGATTCAACATCAAAGCATCTTAAAAATTCATTGGTAGACAATGCTACCCCATTATCTTCGAAGTTACCGCATTTGGGAAGTGACAGTATTCACTCTGTCAGCTCTGACAGGGATGTTGAAAAGAAGTTTGATATTGATGAGGGAACATTATGCTGGAATTTATTGATTTCCCGACTCTTTTTTGATGTCAAAGGCAGCATGCAGTTGAAGAGATCGTTGCAAGATAGGATTCAGGTTTAACCTTTCCCGTTTGACATTTAAATGTTTTTGCACGAGTCTCTTTTTATTATGTTTGTTTAGTGAAGATGGGCGTCATTTCATTTTGGCATCAATCAAAATGTCTTTACTGATCAGGTCATAGGATAGATTTATATCCCATCATACCAACCAGATAAAAAGGAATATATCCCTATGTCAGTGTTTTTGATTGTAGTGAATGGAGAAAGTAAGCCTTGATTCCAATAATCGTTTGAACTGTAGTTGATTTTTTTAAAGATCTCTAGTGTTTGTTTACAGAGAACAACAGCTTAGAAAACTACATTTCATAATATTTTCTATGAGAAAAATAATGGTTGTTTGTTTGTTTCTTTCTTTTTGCCACAGAGAACATTGTCAAGTATGAGGACTCCCAGTTATATTGGTGAAATCATCTGTACTGACATCAATACCGGGAATGTTCCACCTTGTATTGTAGGAATGAGGGTTCTTCCTATGGAAATGAGTGAGGTTTGGGCCTTAGAAGTTGACATTGAATATTCTGGAGGAGCAGTATTAGAGATTGAAACAAGGCTTGAAGCTCGCGAACTTGAGCTCCAAACAAAGACTGAAGACTCAAATTCGGAGTCAAGCAATGTTGGAGCTGTCCCATCAGATCTTCTTGAAGGTTTTGAATATTTAGAAAAGCAATTGAAACTTGAAGGAAGAGATAATGATTTTCAAGAGCAAAGGGAAGATGGTAATCGGAACAATGGTTAGTAAATAAATCCCAAAAAAATTCAGTTATCTATGCACTTTTTAGTGAGGTTGTATCATTTCCAATAATTTATGAACTTTATCAGAGTTCTATCAGACTCTATTTTTTATTATCCTTTTTCTTCCTGAAATATGACTTCCTTTTAGTCCCACATCTATTTTTTAATGTAATTTCCACGTTTTTAAAACTAAGCTTACCGGTAGAATGGTACATGGAGAATTGTGTGGTGTTCATTGTAGTTTTCTCCCTTCTGTTTTCCTAGAGGATACATAAACAATTATTTTTAGTTCTGCTTTCATAAACTTTCAAAATATGAAGGGAAGATAGTGAATAGTTTTCATATTTGGAGGTGTTATATATTGTATTTAGATCGATGGAGTAATGTGAATCTTGTTTTTTCCCTAAGCAGATGCATCAAAGAGCTTTATGAGCGCAATGTCTTCCTCAAATGATGGACCACGATGGAAATCAGTGTTAAATTCTGTTGCCAAACAAGTTTCACAGGTACCTGCTACTACTCTCTCCATGATTCTGTTCATTGCTTATTCCCAAAATACTTTTTGCAATCCCTAAAATTCTTCTATTTTAAACATGTTGTGTGGTTGTACCAAATGTGTTTTCCCTAGATATTTTGATGTTTGCCATACCTTAGGAAACTACACTAACCTACCGAAAGCCCTTCAAATGTTAGAAAGTATACTGAATTTCCTCGCAGTAGTTTTTCATTGTATTGATATCTCCTCTTTGTAAATGTTTTCCAGATACTTGTATCATGCAAAACATTTTCATTCAGATATATCCATGAAAAGTCTAACTCAAGGGAGATTTTTGTATAATACGAAACTAGAGGTGGTATTTACATAGGTTTTGTAAAAATTCAATGAGGCCAATTTAAGGATATTTTTGGTTTGAGAAATATTTTCTATTTTCACTTATAGTTATTGTTAAGAGTCTCACATCGGATGATATATAGCCTGAATATGTGCTTATAAGTGGGGGCAATCCTTCTACAAGTCGGTATTGTAGGGATGAGTTAGGCTCAACACAACTGTAACATGGTATATGAGCTAGGTTTTAAGATCTGTTGGGCCACCTGGCAATAGGTATCTGCTATCGGGCCACCTATAATTTATTTTCACGCTTCAAATGTCCAGCCTTGGACGTGAGGTGGTGTGTTAAGAGTGCCACATCGGACAATATATGGCCTGAACATGTGCTTATAAGTGGGGCAATCCTCACTCTACAAACCGGTTTTGTAGGGACAAGTTAGGCTCAACCAAATTCTTAACCGTTATAAAAATTATAACCACTATTCAAGCCATATTATCATCCAATGCTGGTCTTTTGTCACAGTCCCTCCCACCCTCTGGACTAGACATTTAGAGTGTTGCTCCAGTGGACTGTTAAGGGGTGATCTAACGGGTCCAAGATAAACTCTTTTACCATCTTAAAATTTGATGACCCTAACTTAAATTATAACCAACATTCGAGCCATATCAGTGTCTAATGTGGGTGGGACTCATAACTAACTAAAAATTTGACTTTTTTTCTATTAAGTTTTGGCATGTATATGTGCATTTCTTTATGACTCAAATGATTAACATGCACCTGTGAATATTTTGACATTAGCCATGCATGTTATCTTCACTTGCACTATGCTCTATTTTGCGCATGCAGTGAATAGTGATTTACCTCATTTGAATACTCCTGTCCTGAATATTTTAAAATGTGCGGATGTTTTATTTTTCTATAGCTATCAGCTTATAAACAGCTAGCCTTGTTTTATTCTCTAAGTAACGGATGATTTCTTATCGAAAGGTCCCTCTCTCTTTGGCAATAAAAGTAGCATTCCTAAAAGGGACACTGCGTTTGCATATAAAACCACCTCCCTCTGATCAACTGTGGTATGGTTTCACATCAATGCCAGACATAGATTTCAACTTGGAGTCTTCTGTTGGAGAAAATAAGATAACTACTGGGTACTTCTCTTCATTAGTAGTCAATAGGCTAAAGGTATGATAGCTCTCTTTCCAATTGATTTATAATTTCAACAATTTTAGTTAAAGACTGCCCTCTCCCTGCAGCTTTTTTAGTATGGTCTCTAATGTTTTCAAGTTCCATTTTATTTATTTTTCTAGAACTATTTTACATATATCATCAGTAATATAATTACTAAAATGTAGATAAATCCCTATCTTGCCGAAATGTCTATTCTTCAGTTAAGTGTGTAACCATAGAAATCAGGCTTTATTAATATTATTTTTCACTGTACATCTCATTAACAAAGACCTTCTTTTTTTTTTTTGGTTACTACAAAGACCTTTTGTTGAGATGCCTATGTTTATGTATGCATCAAATAGTTATTATGCATTTGGCAAGATTGTTGACATCCTCAATCTCCGGCACACTTTAGTAGGCTATGAAACATGTTTAAACTTCATTTCTCTGTAGAAAGGATTATAAAAGTTGCTTTTAACTGTAAGCTAATTTAACATGGTTCATGTAGAGAGCAGTTTCGGAAAATATAGTTCTCCCAAATTGTGAAAACATATGTATCCCATGGATGTTAGCAGAAAAGGAAGATTGGGTTCCTTCAAATGTTGCTCCATTCTTATGGATTAACCAAGAACTTAGGAATGAGACTTCCACTTCAAGTAATACCAATAAGCAATCTTCTGGTGGAGTGGAAGCTAGATCAAAAGCTAGTGCAAGCACCTCAACTAATGGTCAAGCGAACAAACAACAAAAACCGAAGAAGAGCGAATCTAGTCAAGAATCAACTAGTAAATCATCAGATTCTTTAGCACTACCAACAAGTTCATCTGGTTCACAAACAGTGGAGAGCAGCAGCCGCTTGGAAGAACTGACAATACCTTTACTAGAGAATGAACAACCACAAGATACTAGGGGTTTGAAAGAACCTTTATTACAAAATGACAATCAACTTGAAACTAGTGAAAACAAGATGGAAAATAATTCAGAAATCCTCTCACCACATGGAAGTATGGTGGTGGTGGAGAAACAAAATCATACCTTTAACCATGAAGATGGACTTCCAAAGAAAATGGGGAGAAAGGAAAGGATGTTAGGTTTGGGGAAGAAAATGGGGGAGAAGTTGGAAGAGAAAAGACGTCATATTGAAGAAAAGAGTAGGCATATTGTTGAGAAGATGCGAGGACCATGATAAATGTTGTTCGTGGTATGTTGGTCTTGTGTAAAAACAATTTCTATCCATACAATTTAGATTCATGTTTACTCTCATGTTTGAGGAATGTTTCGCTTTAGATATTAATCATCAATGATCATTTATTATAGTAGATCTTGTTTGTGGTCAAGACACTAGTCACTTCTTCACTTCATTACATTTAATGTACTAGCCAAGGTTTACAATTTGATTTAGAGTCAATGAGATTTGAAAAACTTATTGCATCAGTATCAAGTGGATAACAATACCTCTAATTGCAAATACATTTAGAAGTTGATTGACAACATAACTTGTACATTTATGAAGCATATTTCTAGGTGAAAAATAATGTGTTGTTCCTTTATTTGTCGCACCCCATTGGGAGCAATGACTACTGTTTATCTTCTTCTCAGGCAGAAATTTCTCCCGAAACCAAAGATTGTGTTGAGTGCTGCGGATATCAGCATACATCGTCAAAACCATCCAAATTGCTCTGCACTATAAAAATGAACATGCCTAACTTAGCATACATCGTCAAAAGACTCAAAACCATCCAAATTGCTCTGCACTATAAAAATGAACATGCCTAACTTAGCATACATCGTCAAAAGACTCAAAACCATCCAAATTGCTTTGCACTATAAAAATGAACATGCCTAACTTACTAACTATGTTTTTTTTCTTTTCAAATTTATTAACTATCTTACGCATCTCCATTGGTGCTATTTATTCTTGGTTTTTTTTTTTTGTAAAACTTATTAAGTTACGTCATCTTAAAATAACTCATCTAATTTTTGCTCTAATGAAGTAATTTTAAAGAACTTTTATTAGGTCTCACAATTTTACCTTATGTATTAATATTTTATTCATATTAAATTTATTTTAACTTAAAATATTAATTTAAATAATATGAATTAAAGTTAATATAAATTAAAGCTATTAAGTAAATAAAGTTAAACTTAAATTTTTATAATAATAATTAAAACTAACATTTAAGTTATTAAAATTGAAATAATAAAAAAAGAAGAAATAAATACATTAATTTATTGGACAAAGAAATGTTAAAGAGAAAAGAAGAAATACCGCAAGCTATTAAATTTATTATTTAGCAAGTGAATAGTAGGTTGTTCATAATGCACCGGTTATTCATGTTGGCAAACTCCAATGATTATTTATTTTAAGGGAATTTCTAAAAGCACCTTTATGCTTCTTAGAGGTTTTTGACGAAAATTCTAAAATATTCAAAGCATTCGGATATGTATATCCGAACTCACCACATCATATTTTTTAGAGGGGTTTTTAGATATGAATTTCTGAAATAACTTTTTTGTCAGGTTCAAGTGTTTCTCCTCATTTCAACAAGTTTTCAAAAGCTTTGAATTTGAGTAAGTTTCTCTGAATCATTTGTTGTATATCGCATGTATGTAATAGGTAGTTTATTATCATTTAAAATCATTAGATAGAAGTTTAATTTGGAAAATGTGACTTTTTGAGTCATTATTTAAAGTTTATTAGAGTATTTAGGGCAATAACATGCACCTATTCATCCATGGTTGTTCGCAGGGGTGTTTGGATGTGCATATTCGAAATTTTCTCTGAGTAATTTTTGGAAATTTGTTTCATGGCTTCCGAAATGGCTGAAAACTCTAGATTGAGACTTGGTACGATCAAACCCATGTATGCACGAAAACTGGGACAAGATCCATTCTTGAAAATGAATTAGAAAAAATGCATTAGTAACAAGTTTAAAAAAAGTTGTTTTAAAATTAATAGTGACTATGGAAATAGCCGCTAGTAGGGTGCAGGAGGCTGTCATTTGCCTTGTCAGCCAAAGAGAACATTCGCTCAGCTTGGCGTACAGGTATACCAAGCATGCGGTCCCCCAATTCTACCCGTGAATGGCCTCCATATCGATGAAATACTTAAGATATGCCACATCTACGTAGAATGAACTTTTATCCACAAACAATGACGTGCCAACAAAGAATAGTAGGAAACACCTCAAAGTATAGTCCCGTGGTAGGTAACTTGTAGTTCATTATCGTCAGCATCCTCGGCCAATTTCAAGTTTTGTTCATAAAGCTCCTTCAAGAATAAAAATTTATCATGAGCACTTGTAGTATTCTGCTTCAGAGCTTCCATTAGATCAACTCTTAAATACATCACCATCATCTCCTGTGCCTCATCACGTTCGATCCTAGAATGATCAAGTAACTTCCCTGTGGTAGAAAGGTGTAGAAGGCAAGCAACATCATATAGAGTAATCATCATCTCGCCAATGGGGAGGTGGAAAGATGATGTTTCTTTATGTCATCTCTTAACAAAAGCCCCTACAGGCCATGGCGGATGGTTGAGTACCCGGAAAAACACAGACCGACAAGACCAGAGTATCAGACCGACAAGACCAAAGTATCTGATGACACTTTGGAACCACTCATCTTAAGGAAGATAAAGACTATGAATCTTTCGGGCATGGTTAACATATTTCAAACAATTGCGTTCCTGTTGTAAAAAAAAATATAACAATATCAGTCGAATTGAATTTGTTTAAAACAAAAAATTACAACTGATAGCAAATATACCTCTCTGTCCCAGACATGCAGAGCAACATGGTCTTCATAATGGATCGGTAATAATGTGTCAATGGACCCTCTTGGATAAGAGTCTGTAAGTGGAGGAAAATCATCACTTGCAGTAGAGGCATCATCCTGGAGGCATCATCCTGGTGTACGTGAGCCAGGGATGAAGAGTCTGTGAGAGGCGGCTCCTAGAACCTGATGCTTCCCCATCGGTAGGCCTAGGAGTGGGGAACTGCATAGCTCTGGCATGCTTATGTTGAAGAGCCCTCTCGCGACGAGAGGACACAATTAGGATTTCACGCCCGAGTCTCATTCTATTGTTGTTTTTAGTCATTTTTCTATACAAAAGAGAACAAATAAATTAGTTCGAAATTTTGTAAATTTTATAGCAAGAAGGATCAAATTTGGAGATACATCTCCTAAAATCAAAAAAGAACCTTTTCAGAGATGCATTTTTAAAAAAGCTTCATGTAACATTATTTATTTTGAAATCTAATACTACCTAATGCATTAAATAAACTATTTTACCTAATATATTTATTATAAGTAAAAAAAGTTAAATGAAAAATTTATTAAAAAAAATGTTGATAAAGATGAAAACTTTTCAATGTAATATGTGAAGTGAGTTAGAATTAATAAGATTAAAATATTTTGTTAAAATTAAGCAAAATGAAAAAGGAGAAAGAGGATCTACACTCTTAAATTTTTTTAGATTAAACACTTTTAGAGATGCATCTGAAATTTTTTTTAACAATGATTAATTTTAAGATACATCTGCAGACAAATCCTAAAACCTAAAACACATTGAGAGAAATTTTTTTTAAAACCTAAAACACATTGAGAGAAATTTTTTTTAACAATGATTAATTCGGAAATACATCTGCAGACAAATCCTAAAACCTAAAACACATTGAGAGAAATTTTTTTTAACAATGATTAATTCAGAGATACATCTGCAGACAAATCCTAAAACCTAAAACACATTGAGAGAAATTTTTTTTAACAATGATTAATTCGGAGATACATCTGCAGACAAATCCTAAAACCTAAAACACATTGAGAGATGTAATACTCCTACAACACATTGAGAGATACATCTTCAAATTAAAATTTGGATAAAATTTGGATAAATAAATACTCCTAAAACACATTGAGAGATACATCTTCAAATTAAAATTTAAGATTAAAATTTGGATAAAATTTGGATAAATAAATACTCCTAAAACATTTTTTTTAACAATGATTAATTCGGACAAATCCTAAAACCTAAAACACATTGAGAGATGTAATACTCCTACAACACATTGAGAGATACATCTTCAAATTAAAATTTGGATAAAATTTGGATAAATTTGGATAAATAAATACTCCTAAAACACATTGAGAGATACATCTTCAAATTAAAATTTAAGATTAAAATTTGGACAAAATTTGGATAAATAAATACTCCTAAAACACATTGAGATACATCTTCAAATTAAAATTTAGATAAATAAATACTGTTTAATTCGGAGAAATCTTAAAACACATTAAGGGCCAGTTTGTTTCAGCTTTAAAAAAATGGATTTTTTCTTTGTATTTTAGAAAATAGATTTTCTAAAACCGTTTTTCAAAATATTATAAGTTTTTTTATATTCGTTTTTTCTAGAATGAGACACTTAATTTGACATCTTATAACATAAACATTCATAATTGTAGACCAAAACTTAATCAAAATCATAATATTTTCAAAAAGTTGTATTTCAAAAATGATTTTTATGAAAATCTATTTGAAATAGCTTCAAAATTAAGTGATTTTTTGAAATTTTGATATCCAATTTTTTTTCATAAATAGATAAAATATCTAAAATCACATTTTAAGAATCTAAAATCACATTTTAAGAATAACTATTCAAATAAAATTTTCATTTGAAGCTTTTATAAAAAATTTCTTTGTAAAATTTTTTTTCACAAAATTTAGTAACACTATAAAAATCATTTTTAAAAAAAGCCAAAACAAACGGGCCCTAATAGATACATCTTCAAATTAGGATTTAGATAAATAAATAGGGAGATTCATCTCTGAATTTGACTAGATATTTTAACTTTAAGGAGATATTTTTAAATTTCAAACGCAAAACAGAAACGCTAAAAAAAGATGGCCTGGGCCAATATAAAGAAGACCAAGCTTATATTTTAACGCAAATTTTAGAACAATGTTTACATTTGAACGTTTAAGTGATAAAAGGCTCACACTTTATTCAATTTTATTCAATAGTACCATGGACATTTCATAAGCTAGGAAGCAACAAAAGAAATCGAAAAGAAAACAGTAGACTTTCACATACATACATTTCACAAAACACATTATATAACTAAAGTAACTAGTAATCTTCAGCAACCAAAGGTTGATGTTGAGGATGAGTCTGAGAAGGCACAGTTGGAACCATAATATACTCATATATAGCCGCTGCTATTGCTGCTCCAATCAATGGACCCACCCAGAAGATCCAATGGTAATCCCATCTCCAGCCCACCAAAGCAGGCCCAAAAGCCCGAGCAGGGTTCATGCATGCTCCATCAAATGGACCACCAGCTAGAACATTTGCTCCAACAACAAGTCCAATTGCTAAGGGTGCAATTGAGCCAATGGTGCCTCTTTTGGGATCAATGGCTGTGGCATATACAACATACATTAAACCGAATGTCATCGCAATCTCGAGTAGTAGCCCGTGCCCGGCACCAACATTTATCGCCAGATTGAAGGCCTGTGGTCTCTATAACCGGCAAACACAATACAATAGTTATTATAGTTTCGAATACAGATACATAAATTATTCAATGAACCTGAAATAAATTTTTTTTCAGATGGTGTATATATAAAGAGTAGTGTTATACCATGTTGTTAGTGACAAGCCTCAATAAGAGAGAAGCTACAACAGAACCGAGAAGCTGAGCAATCCAGTAATAAACAGCTTTAAGAACTGAGATTCTACCACCAACAAGAGCACCAAAAGTGACAGCAGGATTCACATGGCCACCTGATACATGCATGCTAGCAGAAATAGCGGCAAATAGTGAAAAAGCATGAGCTAGTGCAAGTACCACCAACTCACCTGCTGATGCCCCTTCATCTTTGTATATCTTTCCTGCAATGCAACAAATTAACCACACAAATTAAGCCACATATTCATATTGATATTATACTGACATCGGACACGCCTATTTTCAGAAGTATCGGTGATACAGAGATAATTTATAGTATAAAGTACTAACTTAGAGCAAGGGCGGAGCCTTCTCCAACAAAGACAAAGATGCAAGTGGAGAAGAATTCAGCTACGGTTGCTCTTATGGAGTCTGGATGGTTTGCTTCATCCATTCTTCCAATCTGATATCTTCTGGATGCCATTAATGGTTAAATCCTTGTATTTTCTTTCACTTTTGAGGTTGTAACTGAGAATATTGTTCAAGACTCCAATCAAGAAGATTCTTCAAAAGTGTGGAGTTTGAGTGTGCTTATAAGAGGCAAATAGAGGTTGAATGGATGGAAGATGCAGGTGGAAATGAGACACCTGGTTTGTGAAATGTTGAAAGGTAGACACGTCGTTTATATAAGTGATGACTAACTTGGATTCTTTTATTTCCTATATGCATATCCGTATATACTTGTGTTTGGTTCTAGCTATGACTCATCACCATATCTGTGGCGGTTATGTAATCTTTAGTGTTGGTTTGTTACTTTTAATTCTAATTTTTTTTTATGGAAGTTTGTTATTTTAAATGTTGTAAAAAATTATTAAGTCAAGTGTTACTGCAGTTTCCTCTAAGTTTTACATTTACGAGAATCCTTACGGTACATATGTCGATTCAATATGTATCTGTTGATCTTTCAACTCGTTTAATTTTGCATGAATCGTGTCTTGCAGCCATCTAATCCGGTGAAATTCAGGTCCAATCTCCTTACCCGTTCAAAATGTGAGTGAAGAATTTATTCATGGTACAATTTATTAAAAATTGTTCCTTTTTACATTTGGTTCATTGATGGACCATTATCTTTCTTTTTAACCAATTCTTTTTAATAATTTTTTAAAAATCGAATTTTCTTTCTGCGCAATTATAGAGGCTAATCTCTCGAGTTTTATAAGATCATAATAGACAGGAAATTCTTCATAAGAGATTTAACACTGTTGTGTATTCAGAACTGAATTCGAATCCAGGACCTATGGTTAACCTGAAAGAGACTTCCGCCATCTCATCCCAGTGTTCTTGAGTAATCACTTATTTTTATACATTTTGTGTTTGATATTGTGAATCGTTATCTTTCTTATTAGTAATTTCGTCCTTACAACATTCATGCTTGAGGGGAAATGGATCGTCATAAATATTCTAGTCTAAGCTCAATTAAATAAGCTCATATAAGTGTAATCTCCGCTATTTAATTTATGATCACGTAGAATGCAAAAGTAGGAAAACATAAGGTTCAGCAATATGGACATGTGCTAAGCATGTGGGCGACCTCTCAATGTCTTGTGAGAAGAAGATAACTCATCCAAACCACACTCTCTGATGGAGCCACGTTAGTCAAAGTCAAAAAAGTACTCTTAAGACTTTGAACATTTTGCTAGGTCATGAAGAGCTCCATATATATATATATATATATATATATATATATATATATATATATATATATATATATATATATATATATATATATATATATATATATATATATATATATATATATATATATATATATATGAGAATGCCATAATATGAGAATGTGAGATAAATCTGAACCATTGGATTTTAAAATAAATGGTGGAGATTATGGGTGAATCTTTTTTTTATCTCTCCTACATCATTTATTTCAAAATATAGGAGAGAGAAAAAAAGATTTACCCATAATCTCCACCATTTATTTTAAAATCTAATGGTTCATATTCATTCTCACATTCTCATATAAATATGTCATTCTCATATGATACGCCCTATATATATATATATATATATATATATATATATATATATATATATATATATATATATATATATATATATATATATATATATATATATATATATATATATATATATATATATATATATATATATATATATATATATATATCAGGACCGTCATTGAGGGTGTGCAAGGTGACCTACAGCACAGGGCCTCACATTTTTTTAATGTTTAAGCTATGCCAAAAAGGGCCTCCAATTATATATTCCACTGTTATTTTACGCTTAAATAGGGCCCCTTAAAAAAATTTCACGATTCAAATGAAGATAACTTCAGCTTCTCACACAGGGCCTCTCAAAAGTTTGAGACGACTCTGATATATATAAAACATATCATATGAGAATGTGAGAATGTGAGAATGTAATAATAACCATTGGATTTATATTTAATGGTTGAGATTAAAAGATATTTTTTAAAATTTGATTAATAATTTCTCTTTCCTCTTAATGACACATGATTTATTAAAGATCACAATTTAATCTCAACCATTCCTTTTTCAATCTAATGGTTCTTAATCATTCTCACATTCTCATATAACTTATCCATTCTCACTAGATATGCCCATATATATATATATATATATATATCATTTGTTAGGGTTTGGTTAAGCATCATTTTTTTAAGAAATCACCAACATACAATCTTTGCTTGGCTTATCTCAGGAAAAGGTTTATACTACTGTAGTTAGAACAAGTACAATTGGCGTCCATCACACGACCCTGGTAAAAGATCTTCGAGAAATACACTTTTAAGAGTTTAGTTTACCTAGCCATCGTTTTATAATGGTGGCCACACATGTAACATCCAATTATTGTAAGGCCTTGGTAAAAGATCCCCTAGTTGCACACTTTTAAGAGAAATTTCATCCAAAATGGATATTGATTTAACTTGGCTATTACCTAATAAATTTGAAACAAATAGGGCAAGTGGGGTGATTTATCACATAATGGAAAGTCGGAGAAAGGGGAATATATAGTTACCATATGATAATCTGATCACGAAAATTTTGGAGCACATTAGCCTCAACCTTGAAGAGGAAGAGTTTGTTGGAAACTCAATAAGGATATGAAAGCATGCATTGGGGCAATATCCAATTCATCATTCTATTTATGCTTGGAAAAAAGTAGAGACAGTCCCCAATATGTTTGGATCACCCAACAACTTTAAATATCCTTACCAGCCTTTTTGGTCGAAGTTGATGTTATTGTGATGGTAAAAATATGTTGTAAACATAATTGATGCAGGAACAATGAAGCAAGCGAGTTCAAGCGATCACTATCTTGAAATCCCTAGAGAATGGGGAGCAAGAGGGAAAAGAAAACTTGGATTTTGAGACTCAGAAGAAGGATCGCTCCAACATGCAAAACCAATGCCAGCGAACAAATCGTTTGTACTTGATTCAATGTCAAAACAAAACGCTCTCAATGAAGAAGGATAAAGGAAACATAAACACCTTCTTCGTCTATCACTAATAGCAAAAAAGGTAAAATAATGCTTTATAAACCCTTTATACTCTATTTAGGAACTAGGGACCGTAGGATATACCTCGCACCATAAACGGTTGAGATCTTCTCAATAATAATCTGGAATCATTCGAGTACTATAAAAAAAAAAGGGTGAAACATCATTACTAACTAGCTAATGAAGGCATGTCCATCACTCCCACTATTACGTCAGGACTTCCAAAAAAGGCATTTAATATGTTTATTCTCGAGAACGACAACATTCCAGCTAGGACTTCCACATCCATGATCTCGTGGGCAAATAATGATGTTTGTTACACACTCTCGCCCTGCAAAGTAGAGATAAGGGCTTGTGGCAATTGTTCTAAGTTGTCCACAAGGCCCATAAAAAGCAGCGAGTTACAAAATGCGGAATATGAATGCCCTTTTTCCTCGATGTTGCATAAAATCTCTCACAAGAATATCATGTTAACCGCCTAGATCAATCCAACGGCTGACCACAACCCTTGTGTTCCACATGCGTGCATTTATCAACTATCTACTCTATTTAAAGATGAAAGTGTGTCACTTTACAAGTATTTAAATTTTTACTCATTCAAGTACCACTTTTCGATCTCATACTAACTTTAGCGTTGGAATATTAACATTGCAGATCAATCTCTTCTCCACTGCATCGAAAGCTATGAACCACCGCAACAAACTATAAATTCATATTTACTGATCAAATATAGTTCTAGCGCAGAACAACTATTTGAATAGCTATTCATAAAATTAAAATAAAAATTTAAAGTATTTAATTTTTATTAAGTTGATATCTCTAACTGTAAATATAATGTATTGAATATTAAAATTATTTATTTAATTTACAATAAATAAATTAAAAAATGCTGTATTCTTTTTTAATAAATTATCACAAAAATGTTTTAAAAAGTTCATAGTAAATGTGGTTTTATGACTAAATTGATGATTCATTTACAATAAAATTCTAAACATGTTGTCAATAAAAAAAATCCCAAATTAAAAATTAAAGAAAAAAACAGAGATAACAAAACAATCGTGGAAAGCACAGGACCGAAAGAATCGGATTAATCTGTTCTCTGCAAGTTCGAACAGAGGCAGAACCGAGCTATGTCTCTTCTCTTCACTTCATCTCCTCTTCTACTTCCATGCACTCATGTCCGTACTTTTTACTATTATTTTACTTTTTCTTATTTATGCTTCTTGTTTCTCTTAATTCGATTGATTGATCCTAGAAATTGAAGCAGGAATGTAGGTTTTCATCACCATCATCATTTTCACGAGGCCCAGTCACCAGAAGCAGCAATTCCCTTCGAGTTGCTAATCGGAGTCGAATTACTGCGTTTTTCTTCAATCCGGCACAAGACCCTATCATCAAAGAAGTTTTCAAGGTATTCTTCTAGCTTATTCTTTTCTCAATTTTCAGATATTTTGTTTCTACTCTAATTTCGTGCTTGTAAAAATTAGGATGCTATTGTTCTAGATAGTAATGTCATGTGTTTTCAATTTATCAGAGAAAAAAATGTTTAGTTTGTGACATGTGGGTTGGAAAATCAATTGAATTTCCAAATAAATGCAAATGAATGAAAATTTAAGCTTATTTAAGTCAGATTAAGCTTATTTTTGGCCCATACTCAATAAGGTTTAAAGTAACGGTCGCGCGGTCGCGTAAAGGTTTTTGCAATTTCGGTTGATACAATTGCTGTGATACTGATCGATATGAATTAATCACAATTTCTTTTTCATCATAAAAACGGTGAATAACGGTCTCATATCGGCTCCTTCCAATACCGTTTTGTAGCAACCGTTTTTGCAATAACACTGATGCTGTTTTGTCGCGGTACTTTTCGCGGTAGACTTTTTTTAAAATCCATGATCAATATGTTTACTATTGATTAATGAACAAGTGAGTTCTCATATCACTATAAAACTGATGGTGGAAGATTATGTGAGGAAAATGTTTAAAACAAGTTTTGAGATTTCTACTTAAACAGCACACTATTAAACTATCAGTTAAAATTAATTTCTCCATACTACTACTAGTCTTCTACTTGTGGTGATTAAGTTTAATTATAATATCTTTACATTACATGAAGTTATTTAATTTGGTCTTATTAATTTTCCATCTTATATATCATATATGGCTGTCTCATTTTCTGATTTCAATTCATGTAACCACTGAAAAATGTGATGCAAAAGTCATGTTTGTTTTAGTCGAGTTTATTCATAAGCGCTAATTTTGATAAGCACTTGTGGTATAAGCAACAAATAAGTTGTTTATCCAAACAAACAGACCCCAAATCTCATGGAGGTGATATGTGCTCCATCTATAGATAAATTATAATATTATAGTTAATCTGTTACCACTACTTGTAATCTTCAAATGGAATTCTTCTCTCTTAGTATATGTCAATAAAATGACAAATTGCTATCTGGACTGTAAGCTGACCTACTATCCTTGATTCTTATGGTTCAGCTATATTCAATTTTGTCATAATTCAATAGGCTGAAAAGCACCCTGTTTTTAGGCCACGGGAATGTTCATTGATTGGCAATGAAACCTGTATTTGTTTTTCTCAACTTCCATTATTTCTACTTTGCAGGAACCAGTAGCATTCTTAGGTGGTGTGTTTGCGGGTGTTTTAAGACTTGATTTAAACGAGGAGCCTCTCAAAGAATGGGTTACGAGGACCGTTGAAGCATCTGATATCAGTGTAGAAGAAACTGATGCAGAAGGATCAACTACCGAAGCTGCTCCGCAAGAGATTCAAATTGAATAAAACTTGTATTTTTTTTTTTTAATTTTAAAACTTGCATAGCATCAAAATGCCAACAGCACAGTAACAGTTTGTTTTAATTGATTATAAGTTATAATCTTCTAAGCACAATAATAGTAATTCACCAATATACCGCAGTGTCTTCTTGTACAATGTGTGACACACATCCTTAATCTGCAAGTAAAGTTTCCTTAACTGCGAAGCAGGTCTTAAGAATGTACAATATGCATATCTGGTCATCTTATGGCAATAATTACAAGCACATGCCATTTGTTTGTTTTTGACTGAAACATAATGCTTGGTATCCACGACAGTCCCAAAAATTAAGTTGCAAAATCTAGTGATGTGAAGTGTATCTAATGTTACTGTTATGGATTAGTTAGAACTAAGAAATCTATTACTGATGTTAGGACGGAAGTCCTAGCCTCAATAAAAGAAACTATTTTAAGGAACCCAACCATTGTCTAAAGTCAACATTGTGTACATATTTAGCTGAACTACCACTATCTTTTTTTTCGGTGATTTACACAATTTTTAGGTAAGGAAGGTAACCACACACCAGAGTACAGTATTTTCATAATTAGAAGTCAAATAAAGAATGTCTTGTCTCTGTATATAGATAGCATCAACAAAAGGGTGTTAGTGTCCCTCAACAACCGCAAAATCTCAGAGACAACAGCACCACTAAGCAAATTTTTCTAGTATTCATGTCAGATCATCAAAGACCTAAAATCCACCCGATGGACGTGGAAGCACAACCACACCCTAGGACGCATTTAGTATCTCCTGGTTCGTCTAGATCAGAAAAGGGTATCCCGGTGCCTCCTCCTCTACTGCATCAACATGCTATGCCAGCAATAAACTCTTCAAAACCAAAAAGAAGCTGCTTTTGCAGGTGCATATGTTGTACACTAACCTTGTTATTCCTTCTTATTATCATCTTGGCAGCATCTGCAGGAGCTCTTTATCTCATCTTCAAACCAAAGCTTCCCGATTACTCAGTCGACACTCTGAGGATAACTGATCTGAGGCTTAACTTAGACTTGAGTCTCTATGCAAAGTTTGACGTGAAGATCACAGCGACAAACCCGAACAAGAAGATTGGTATATACTACGAAAAAGGAGGGAAGTTGAGTGTCTTGTACACAAACACAAAGCTTTGTGAAGGGTCATTACCCGAATTCTACCAAGGTCATCAGAACAAAACAGTGCTTAACGTATCATTATCAGGTCAAGTTCAGTCTGGAAGGACTTTAATGTCGGCGTTACAGCAACAACAGCAGACAGGAAGAATTCCATTGGATCTCAATATTCATGCACCAATTGCTATCAAACTTGGGAGGTTGAAGTTGAAGAAGGTGAAAGTGTTGGGTCAATGTCAGTTGGTGGTTGATAGCTTATCATCTAATAATCTTGTAAGCATCAAGGCTAGCAACTGTAATTTCAAAATGAAAGTTTAGATTTCATCATGGGAGAGTTTGTTTTAGTTCATGTGATTTTCTTTTTATTCTTATTGTTTTTTGGAATTTTAAGACTTGATTCTTTTGTGAATAATAAACTGCTCTTGTAGCAGTTTGTTGTAGTATTTTTTGTATTTGTTTTGTGTGTGTATCTTTGTTGGTTCACTATATTAATTTGAGAACATATCGGCCTGGCTTGATTATGATTTTGTATATTAGTCAACCTAACTTACTCAACATTTTTTTTTTTTTTGTTTTGACAAAGCAAAGCAAACTCATTTTATTGATAATTAAAAACTAAGGTGTTTGATTAAAGGGATTATTCTTCCCATCCTCAGTGGTGAAATGTCACCCTTAAGCAAATTGGTTACATAGTCTTTTGTACAATTAATCTCTTTCGAATTATTCGGAGCAAAATGAAAACCCAAAAAATGAAAAATTCTCAACTACCATTTGACTCTCTTTCATTATTTCAGTAAGTTCTTTGTCTCAATGATGATACAGCTTCTCCAATGTTACAGCATTTTGATTTATTGCTAATAATAAAACTAAAAGTTTGAAATTCTATGAGAATACTTGTGCATGCTATTTGTTGCAAGAATGATGATCCAGATTTCAAATTTTGATTTAGTTGACAAAATTATTCAGTGAAGTGTTCGATGTTTGTATGGTTGAAGAAACTTTTTCAAACCCTTTATATACGATTTTTTGTTGTAACGAGTGCCGTCAAGAACAAATTAAAACTATGAGAAAGATTGAGTTTCTTGAACAAACATAAAAAACCCTTTAGTAGTTACGAAAGAGAGAGAAGAGGGAAGAAGAAAAAAATCAACATTGGTTATAACTATTTTACTATCCACTTTTTCAATTATGGTTAAAAGATTAAAAATGAATAACAACAATCAATGCTCTCTCAAGAAACTGAGAGAAACAATTTATTTATAAACTACTAAATTAACTTAAACAATAAACTAACTAAAGTAATTTGGGGCCAAAAGACTGACCCAATTCGACATGGTAACAACATATCATATTTCGGCACTTGCATGCTTGAACAAACTTCGACTATAGTATGCAAGACTCCGACTTCTGTCAAACCAACCCTTGTCGAGTCTAGAGTTTGATCCAATTACCACAAATCTCCATCTTGGAACAAACTCTACAACATTAAGGGAGCAAACTAGTTTTCTTCATGCAGCTTTATCAATTGCAAACAGTGAAAGAATTTGCAACTTGGTAATGTCTTGGTGATCTAATCAGCAACATTGTCTTCAGTCGAAACCTTCAGCACTTGAACTTCTCAACGCTCGATTATTTATCTGACGAAATACAGCCTCACATGGATGTGTTTGGTTCGCTCATGATAGACTGAATTCTTTGATAGGTGTATTGCACTTTGGCTGTCACATTTAACAGTGATTGATCGACCTTGAAGTTTCAGCTCCTTAGCAAAACCTTCAAGCCACAATGCTTCTTTCACAGCTTCACTAAGGGCAATCTATTCTGCTTTAGTGGTTAATAAGGCAACAACCTTTTGAAGTATTTTTTCCAACTGATTGTTATGTCAAACATAGTGAACACATATTCAGAAATAGATTTTCAAAAATTCATACAACCTGCATAATCAGAGTCGAGAAATCCTTCGATTTTTACTTTGCTATCATCACCACATGCTCCACCATAAATCAGGACTCTGTACCTTATAATCCACTTCAAAGCTTGTCAGTGCGCCTTTTCAGGATTGGTCATGTAATTGCTTACAAGGCTCACTGCATATGTTATGTCTGGCCTAGTAAAGACCATAACATACATCAAAAACCCTACTATGTTAGCATATGGTATGCTATTAATATATGTTCTTTCGCCCTTATTACTTGGAAACTGAGTTAGACTTAGCTTGTATTGAGGATTTTTCGGAGTCACAACAGGCTTGAAATTCAACATACCCAACTTGTCGAGAATCTTCTGTAGGCATGTCTCTATAGATAAGCATAATTTGACTGCTTTTTATCTCTTCAGATGTCAATCTCAAGGATTCTAGTGTCAATGCTAAGATCCTTCTTTTCAAACTTCTGTCCGAGTTCACCCTTTACCCTCAATACTTCTTCGATACTGTCGCTGGCTATGCGGATATCATCCACATAAAGCAACAAAATCACAAGTAAACTTCCAGGTCGAAATATGCAATAGTTCAATTAAACCTTTCACCTAAACCATTTTGCTGGGGAGTATTTGCAATAGTTCCATGTCTTGCAATACCAAACATAACATAATAGTTGTAAAAAACTTCATTGCAAAATTCAAGACCACTGTCAGTCCTCAGCCTTTTGACTTTCCTGCCATTTTGGTTTTCGATAAGAGTCTTCCAACTTTTGAGATTTTCAAAAGTTTCATCCTTAGTTTTCTGAATGAATACCCACAGCTTTCGTGATTAATAATTAACTATGGATAGAAAATATCTTGCAGCTAAGTGCAAGGAATTCCTTGCACTCCCCCAAAGATCAACATAGATATAGTCAAGGGATCAATGTGTATATTGTTTACCTTTGTTACACTTCACCTTACAAAATTTACCAAATACACAAGGTTCACAAAACTCTAGTTTTTCGACCTTGTCACCACATAGCAAATTTTGTTTCAACAATTCGATCAAGCCTCTTTCATTAACATGGCCAAGTCTCTTGTGCCATAGTTTAGTCTTCGACACAGGTTTTCTGTGAAGGTGGAGAAAAAAAACAAGAAAGAGGAGGATTGAATTGTGTTCTTTATCAATTAAAATTCCCTTTCTTTTTAACGTCTTTTCTTTCTTTCGTTTTATCATCTACTGGATTATACTTTTGGTGTTGCGGAAGCATGTGAAAGTTGAACTACATAACCAATGAGATGTTCATTTTAACTTCTGTATGTCATCAGAACTTCTGACTGGTCTCAGTACAGTTCTGAAGAGCTTTAGCTTGAATGTTCTAAGTTAAAACGAATAGTACAGAAAGCAAAAGACACATTCATTTTTATCCTAGTTCACCTTCTGAATAAGGCTACCTCCAGTCCACCTTCTTCAGGTGATTTGCCTCTTGTCCAGAGGTCTTAATCCACTATAACCAAATCATGATTACAACTGCACGATCCTCTGTCGTGACTCACCATCCTGCACAGCCAACTGTTGTGACTAACCATGCACAAGTTACCCGTGAGTGACTAACCCCTAGATGACTGAACCGTTCAGTGCTCCCTTATGGATATAATGTTCATCAATCTAGTAACCTGCACAACAACACATTGTGACTAACTCCCTGCACAGCTACCTTCTGTGACTGACTGCAATGGACTGTTCAGTGATATCCACGAGATATAACATCCATTAACTCCTAGACTCCTGACCTTCACTTGGTCTCCAAGAGATTTCCACAATGACCGCAGCCAATTGTCTTCTCAAGCTTCTGACCTAAACTGGTCGCTCAAGGCATCTTTTGAAGATTACATGATGTGCTTCTTGTTCAACCAGATTTCTCCTATTCCTAAGTACATCTATTTATGACACACTGACTAGAAGTCACTTCTGGTGCCTAAACATCCTATCAGAAGTTTCTAAGATATAACACACTACGAGTAACAACTCTATGTGTTTTACATTTAAATACAAGAATCACAATATCTTGCAGTCTTCTTTTCTTCAACTTTTGGATGAGATCTTCTTCTTCTGAAAGCAGATAAAGAGCAACAGCTCTTATGTAGGTTGCTTCTGTCTTGATCTTCATCTTCTTCTTCAATACTGATTATTAAGCTGATAACAACTGATGACACATTGATCAACAACAGTAAACATGAAACACTCTACGAGCAACAACTTAGTGTATTCAGTTCCCTTTGTCTTTCAACATGATTAATTTAATGCTTGATCAACTATTCTTGGATGTCTTCATTTCTTCTCAATGGAGCATTCTGCATAGCATGCAGGTTTTCTTCTTCATCCTCTGAGAGATTCTTCATGGTAGGCATATGATGTGTATTTCAACATTTAATCATCATACACATAGTGTATGTTGCCTCTTAATGGAGCAGTTGAATTAGCTCGTCAGCTTTCACGTTCATGCTCTCCATTTCCATCACATAGGCATGTGTTTAGTGTATAACAACATTGTGGATGATCACATACATAGTATGTGTTGCCTCTTGTGTATCATCTGATGTGTGTTTGTTTTCTCACACATTTTCTCTCTCTTGTATTGTACAGGCATAAGATCAGTATATATCAGCACTGTTGCTTATCACATACAGAGTATGTGTTGCCTCTTGTATCTTCTGATGCATGTCTTCATATTTCTTCAATTAAGTGTTCATGCTCAGCTGTTTCATCTACAAATGCACAGATGCATCTTGGAGATTCATTCTCTTCTCTTGTACAGAATATTTCTTTGGTTGCACTCTTGATCCTTTCTCCATGGATGATCCTCACTGGATATTCTCTTTTTCTCTCCGGATCCATACAAGGGATGGATGATCACTCACTCTTCATTTTGGATAAGTGGATGGATAGATGGATACCACACCATATCTTAAAGTTTGAAGTTTGACTTTATTTATAGCTTAATGAGTGGTTACCGTTGGAATGTAGTCGTTGCAATCTGGTTGAGTATGGATTTGAACGCTTCGTATTGATTGGCTGCATGTGTCCATGACAGAACCTTATCCTGATGTCAGTTAGTGGCGTGCTACTCTGGTTTTTCTTTCTCCAACGTGCTGCATGTAGCTCGCTTCTTCTTTTAATCAACCTTGGGAGTTGTTCTAATTAATTGTTCTAACCGTTTTGCTAATGATGATGTTTGTAACGGTTCTCCCTGATTCTAAGCTCTTGTGTTTTATTCAATTTGTATGCTGAGCTGTAGGCTATCTTCTAGTTCACAGGTGAATTTTGCATTTTGTATGTCACTGCGTTGTAGCTTCAGAATTTGTAACTTCATAACTTCTAATCTTTATACGTGCGTGATCTTCTGATGTTGCAAAGCTTCTTGCAGCTGATCTTTCTTGTTCATTTTCCTTGAAGCTTCTGATGTACTTTCTGATTGTGTGCTTTTTTGTATGTAAACGTTGGTATTTCTTTGAAGATTATCTTGTTAAAATCTAGCTTCTTGTGATACTGTTGTAGTTGCATATTCTTCTGAATGATCTTGTTCCTCATTGTTGCTTCTTTACTTCTGATTTGCTGGTCTTGGCTTGTTTGACGTATTCTTAATCAGAACATCTGATGAATGATGTTTAGCTTCGTCAATCTTCTGGATGTTTGATTTCATATCTGAGCCAGATTTTGATGTAGTTGTTGTACTCTTTTTCTGATGAATCATGTATAAGATTTATAACATAATATCTGCACACTAAATGAAACCATTAGTAATAAAATTGTTACTCACAAAATATATGCTTGTTATCATCAAAACTAGATTCTGAACATAGATTCTCAATCTTGTTCCAACATTATGGATGCTACATCTGTTGAACCACTTATAACCTCAGCCTCAAGGATTTACAGACCTAATCAGCTCATAAGTAAGCAAGATATGATCTTGAATATGTTGCTCTGAAATAAAAGCTACTTGACTCATATCAACAGTGCTGCCAAACACTTTACCCAGTCTTTTTGCAATGATTTTAAAAATGATTTTATACAATATAGTGCAACAGGAGATGGATCTAAAGTCCTTCATCATATGAGATGAGGCATATTTGGGTATGATTATCACCAAGGTGTTGTTCACAACTTTGTATAATCCGCCATTATCAAAGAAATCATGCACTGCATCAATGATATCCTTATTTATAATGTGCTAAGTTGCTTTGAAATATTTGGCTCCATAGCCATCCACTCCAAGAGCAGTTAGGTCACTAATGTTCTTTAAGGCATCATGGATTTCCTTCTCAAAAACTAGAGCTGTCACCAAACTACAATGGTATCCATTTAATTGCTTCCCTCATCTCATGGCCTTTAAGTCAATTTTCTTCATGTTTGCAGCATTTTTACCCTATCAAGTCCCCATAGAATCTACAAATCTTTTTTTCTATCTGATCTTGGTTAGGTAACTGCTTCCCATCCTTGTCCTTTAGGATACTAATATGTGACTGATTAAATTTTCTCTTTAGATTAGCATAAAAGAAAGAATTGTTATTGTCTCCCAGTTTAATCCAGTCAATTTTGGCCCTTTGTCTCAGAAAGTTCTCTTCTATATTAGCCAGGTTTATCACATCAATTTTGTTCACATCCACCCTGTCATCTATTAACTCCTTTTGAGCTTTACTAAGGCTATCTCTAGCTTTCTCCAGCTGAGTCCTAATGCCATGGAAAGGTTTACTTTTTTCTCTAATAAAATTTTGCAATCTTTGAGTTTCTTCCACACTCTATTCTTAGGCTTACCCTGAATTTCCTGATTCCAATATGTTTCAACAGCTTCCGAGAATCCTGCAGTGGTAGCCACAACATTAGGGAATTTGAAATTTTTTCTCATTTTCTGCCTCTAAGCAATACTCTGCAAGTTGAGAAGAGCATGGTTAGAAATGCTAGGCTCAAGGATCTTCAAGGTACTGTCAACATTCTGCTGGTGCCAACTAATATTACATACAACTCTATCAATACTGGAGTATATTGCACTAATAAAATATGTTTATTCGACCATGTGAAATGATCACCAATACTATCTTTTTCAAACAAACCAACTCTATCCATCATGTTAGCCAAATCAATATACTCATTTTCCTGAACTAGATTACCACCTGTTATATCTTGGACACTCATAACATTGCTGTAGTCTCCCATCAAAAACAAGGGCCCATTCATCATGTTATGGATGCCTTCAATATCATTCCACAACTTATTCCTTTTCTCCAAAGCATTGTGGGAATATATTGCAGTGCACCACATTCTTAAATCATCACTTAAAGAGTATATCCCAAAATGAACAAGTTGGTCAGTACTAGAGTTCTCTATGATCTGAACTTTATTTCTTTCCTAAAGAATCCAAATTCTCCCATTTTCATGCTTATTGTAGTTATCAATATAATACCACTTTTGACCTAATTTATTTCTAATAACCTTAGCTTTATTCTGTTTCACTCTAGTTTCAATCAAGATACCAATGTTATGGTTAAGATAATTGAGACGGGTTGCAATCTCTCTACATTTCCCTGAACTATTCAACCCTCTAACATTTCATGAGACAATCATGACATATGCCCTGTGTCCAATGTAGGATCATTCCCAATCCTAAGTGCCTCAAAGCCATTCTTACATGGGATCTCACCCATGTTTGTTAATTCTCGCAACACAACTTTACCCTTTAACTTTCTATTGTTTGTGTAATACGGTGAACTGACTTTTTATAATCGAAATGTCGCGGTAAGCAAGAGTCGCCACCGACTTTTATTTTATCCAAACAAGTTAGAAAGGCTAAAAGAAACAGAAAAAAACCTTTTAAAGAAATCTGAGTCCGGGGGGTAATTTATGCAAAGGGAAGGTGTAAGGCACCCTTTGCATCCATGGTTTTCCATGGGCTCTTAATTGCTTTGCTTGCTCGTTTTCAGAAAATGTAGATGAAAGAGGAAAAATGGACTTTAGCTCGTAAATGAGCGTAGCCAGTTTTTGAAGAATTTTGAGAAAGAATATAGAAAATAGAGCATGGCAAGGCAATTAGGGGCAATTACCTTAAACTCAGATGATAGGTCTCTTTTTAGCCTTTCAGAATGAAAGGGTCAATCCTTGCCATAAGTGGGCAGGAAGCCTTTCGTTTGGAGGTTGAAGGGTCATCGAGATATCGTTCGCCCAAAGACTGACCCATGCCATAGAGAGGCAGGTAGTCTAAAGGGAATGACCAGAATAGCCTTTTTCGTAGGCAACCAGAAGATACCTCAGCCTTTTTTGTGGGCAACTTCCGAGGGTCGAGGTCATGTTAGTGTATCGAAGGCAGCATCATTTTTAGGGTCTCATGACCTTTTATCGAGGCAACATGGCTGAGGTATCCTCATATTCGAGGGACTGGCTATTCTGCAAAAACACAAGGCAACAAGGCAACAGGCAACAGGCAACAGGCAACAGAGAGGGTTACCCAAAAGCGTGCGTGTGTGCACCAATCACGTGATTATATTCAATTATATTATCTTGTAAATTAGTGAGGCTAATTCAATTTAATGGTTGTCACTCCCTATTTTACTAACCACGCAAATAATATAAGGCAAGAACAACAGTAATATGGGGGAGGGGACAATGAAACCAGTGGATCCCTTAATAGGGTTTGACATAAGTAATAATAAAAGCCATAAAATAAAATGAGGTTTAGGGTTACCAACGGCGTAGCTTTGGCATTCGACAAACCCTGAAAAGGAAAAAAATGGCAAACAAAGAAGGGTGAGTGCATTACCAGATTCGAAGGCGAATTCTATTAACCATAAAACAAAAATAAAGAAGTTAAAAGTAAATGAGTGAAGAATACTTAGCTTGGCATTTGCCTGATAGGGTTGGGGGCAAGGGTTTGCCTGAAGCGTCGACCCTGACCATTAAAAATAAAATAAAAAAAAGGAAACAAACAAGGCGTGAGTGTATAGGCAATTCATTTTAATAACAAAACCTAATTATATAAAAAAAATAGGGAAGATAAACAAAGAGAATAAGGGTTGAATCGAGACTTAGCTTTTGAATTCGACGTGGCGCGTAGTCGGAAGGCGCTTGAAGAGTAAACCTGAAAAGGCAAGGCACGGAAAAAGAAAATATTTTAGTGTATTGGAATGTTCTTCGTAAACCCTGATTAGGGCACAAGTTAGTTATGGTTAATAGAATAAATAAAAATCGGATTAATTAATTATTGGTTTTTCAAACTAATTAATTAAGTCGGCAAAATTAAGGTTTCGATTAAATATCCTAACCCTAATATATATTTTATATCAATTAATAAAAACAAATTATAAATAATTAAACAATTAAACAATTAGATTACTTATTTAACCAGTTAAATCAAGATAAAAATTATTATTAACAATTAAAATAAATTGACTAAATAACTATTATCAAAGTACTGATTTTATGGAAAAAAGGAATTTTAAAAGATTTTTGAATAAATATTAATACAAGAATGAAGAATAATTAACAAAACTATTAAATAAATAATAATAATAATAAAAAAAATTAAATAGACTCAGCTTTGCTCTCGTGTGGGCTGGCTGTGAATGTTCATGATGGAACAACGCCCTCGTATGCGTTGGATCAATTGGAGCAATGATCTGATGGCTGGGGTAGGAGCGAGCATGGTGCACGTGCGTTGATGGTACGCGTGGGATCTGCAATCTGAGAAGGAGAAAAATAAACAGAAAAAAACCTTTGCAAGAAGTAAGGTTCGAACCATGGTCTTGGCATATGGAAACCCTTTGGACATGCACGCTCTCCACTAAGACATTGCTCTTATGCTGTTTAAGGATATAACAACAATTCTAATATAAGAAACAGATTCGCTAATTAAAATAAATAAAAAAAACCGCGCCCAGGTTTCTTCATCTCCTTCGCTTGGTTTCTGCAGAACGCAACACTCTTCAGCCACCATAGCCCTGTATACCTCAGAATCATAAAACAATGCAAATAAACTCAAAACAAAATCATAGATCAACTCGAAATCGGTCCCTGAATTCATAAGCGACATCAGTTTCGTCCAATTTCGCCTAGACTGAGAGCCCCTAATTCGAAGCTTTAGGATCCTAAACATGGCACATGATTATGCTTGCGCTAAAACCTCAATTAAATCACCCAGTTATCATCGAAACATCAACATTAACAAGAATATATGGTCAACTGAATTGAAATCATGCATATGTGTGAAATTGAAAGATAAAAAGAGGTCTGAAACAAGAACCGTGACATTCGCGATTCAGAGTTTCTTGACGTGCAGCAACGGCCGGGATTGATCACAAGGCTTCCAGAAATTGATCGGCACACTCGGTTTGGCTTGCATCGATTGGAAGCGTGGTCTGCGAATTCTCAGAGTGCCACCGTTTTTGTTCCCGAGCTGCATTCTCCTCTTCACTTATTTTTTTTCTTTTTTGCTAAAGGAATTGATGCAATTCGGTGTGTTCTGTTGCTTCAGTTTGTTGATGTGATTACATCAGCTGTTTACGAAGTTTATTGCAACCGAAAATCGGCCTCAGAATCGTTGAAGGGTTTCATTTTGGTTGCGTCAGATTTGTATGATGTTAGACATTGGTGGGAAAGCTACCAAAACATGAGAAAAGGGCTAGAAGAATTCTGAAAAAAAGTTTGTACGTGTACAGAGTTCTTGTGAAGGGAATTGTTATTGTACTGTACGCGAAAGCCAGAGGCTAGGTTAGGATTAGTGGTCGTCCCCGAGGTTAGAGAATAAGACTAGTATTTATAAGACAAAATTAGGTTAAACTTAAAATAAAATAAAATCAATAATAATTAAAATTTGAAATCAAATTTGATTTGATCTTCAAATTATAATTATTTTGATAAAAACTGTCCTAAAATAAAATCAATCAAATATTTTTTGTATTTTGGATTTTTTTGACTAAAAAGTGCATAAAATGGCAAAAAGTAAAAAATAAATATTTTTTTAAAATTGCTTAATTAATAAATACGAAAATTAAATTAAATTATTAAAAAAACTTATTTTTTTTGATTTTTGAATATAAATGAAAAAATTAAAATTAAAACTAGATTTAGCAACCAAATAAAAGAAAAAAAATGTTAGTAAATGGGATTTGAACTTGGGACCTCGCGCTAATGATGCTTTCACGCTCAAATTCTTACCAATTGTGCCAATTCATTTATTCGAAATAAAATGGCGTTCGTATGTATATGAGGGCAAATTTTGGGGTATGACAGCTGCCCCTGTTCAATCTTCTTAAACCCGAAGATGTAGAGTGGTTTGTATGTCAATCGGAATCTGAGGGTAGAAGAGGATTGAACACTAGAATGCCCAGAAATTTGCCCTCGCTGAAGTAGGGACTTTTGTCGGAGATGGGCTTAAAGATGCCATCTGACTCGATATACTTGAGAGTCAGAATGTGTCGTACGTTAGACTATTTCTGAGGAACAGACTTAGGTTGAGTCGTACGTTAGACCGGGTCTAGCTTGCATCTTCAGATGTCTGGAAAATCGTGCGTTAGGTCGAAGGATAAATCGTTCGTTAGACTATTTTCAATTGCATCTTCAGATGTCTGGAAAACCGTGCGTTAGGTTGAAGAATAAATCGTGCGTTAGACTATTCTCAAATGCATCTTCAGATGTCTGGAAAACCGTGCGTTAGGTTGAAGAATAAATCGTGCGTTAGACTATTCTCAATTGCATCTTCAGATGTCTGGAAAACCGTGCGTTAGGTTGAAGAATAAATCATGCGTTAGACTATTCTCAATTACATCCTCAGATGTCTGGAAAACCGTGTGTTAGGTCGAAGAATAAATCGTGCGTTAGACTATTCTCAATTGCATCCTCAGATGTCTGGAAAACCGTGCGTTAGGTCGAAGAATAAATCGTGCGTTAGACTATTCTCAATTGCATTCTCAGATGTCTGGAAAACCGTGCGTTAGGTTGAAGAATAAATCGTGCGTTAGACTATTCTCAATTGCATCCTCAGATGTCTGGAAAACCGTGCGTTAGGTCGAAGAATAAATCGTGCGTTAGACTATTCTCAATTGCATCCTCAGATGTCTGGAAAACCGTGCGTTAGGTTGATGAATAAGTCGTGCGTTAGACTAATCCAATTTGCATCCGTAGATGTCTGGAAGGCCGTGCGTTAGGCTTTGCTTTGAATAAGATTCGAATCTTTGTAATGTACCTGTCACATATTCACTAGGTAACAATGTCAGTTTTATGCAATGTTTATGATGTATGTAATGAATGAGATGGGGTTCTCAATAATAAATGGGACGCTTTGTATGTTATGCATGAATTATAACCGCATGCAATGTATGAATATGCATGTGATGTATATGATGTATGGCTATGATTTATGTTACTCGAAGCATCTTGATTGAGAACATAAATCTCTGTGTCATTGTGAGTTTTATGTTTTGATCTCTTCTTGGAGATGTTCAGCTGGGGATTTATGATTTCTGCTTGGGGATGAATAGTAATTTGATGGATCCTGACTGGGGATGAAAGATATTAGTAAGCCATGTTGGAGAAGAGCAAAGTGTTGGAGAACCGGTAGTGTTGAAGATGTAAACTCTGTTGGGGAGCCATGTCTTTGTCGGGAGTGTTCAAAGATATCTTCTTAACGATTACTCTGTGGGGATATGATCTTGTGAACCCGGCTCTATGGGGGGACATGGGTGAAAGTTGCCCCCAGTATTATAGTAACTACCATTCCTGGGTTTCATTAGGACATACCACTGAGTATTGATCAAGATGTCAGACCGGACTTGCATAGATTTGCCCCTGTTAGTAAGAACTTTGGAAAGATTCGCCTCGCGAGGACCTTGTGAGATGTGTACTCTGAGTGACATGCCCCTAGTACTTAGTATGATGCGCCTGACTGATCGGGCGGTAGCTTCGGCCCCACTTGGGTGCATGCCCCTGATTGTTAATGCTTCTGAGATATTTTGAAATTCGACCTGATTATCCCAAATTGATCGGGAAATAGTTGGAAACTCACTTGATATAGGTATTTGAGAGTTTCTTGGAATTTTGACTTGATTGCCCCAGATTGATCGAGAAGAACGTGCCATGCCCCTTGTATACGTAGGAGACATTGCTTCTTGGAGTACTTTGTGTTGGTCGGGATAGCTTTGAGTCATTAGCCATGCCCTATGCAAATTCGTTCTGATGCTAACATTTGAAATTATGTAGCAGAATTTGTTTAATAATGAATTCATGAGATGCAATGCATACGTTTGTCTTGAGTTTTTGAAAAACATTAAAACTGGAGATGTAAAAGCGTGATATTTGTAAAAACATGATATTTGTAACAACGTGGTATTTGTAACAACGTGATGTTTGTAAACATGAAATATCAACTCAGCATTCTTGGTAACCTTAAGGAGTCAGGATACCTTTTGGTGACAATATGCTTTCGAACTAACCATGCTTCAATTAGGACTTTCAAGGGTTGTAACGTGGCTTGGTTCACGGTTTAAGAAACAAAGGATAAAGGCTCAAAATTTGATTGTACCCACCCCTCTTCGTGATGATCTTCAGTCCTAAGTTTAGTTAATCCAACTTATGCATTCAGGTTCCAAGAGACTTTTGGATTTGTACCTTTGATAATGATGATGGTTCACAAGCAAAGAGAACTTTTGAGGTGGCAGTCACTTCTTCCTTTTGGTAGTCACAACATTGTGTTGTTCAAGAATTCATTGACTTCTCTTTTTTCATCTTTTTGATATCCCTACTTTTGCCTGAACTGTCTATTTTGTGGTTACAGTCAGCGGGATGCCTTGATTTTTGCCTAAGTCATCTTTCTGATTTTTGACTTAGCAGGCTTTTCATTGTATATATGTTTTTTCTTTTCGAAAGATATTGACTGCCTTGCTTAATGATTGATGAACCATCATTGGCTTTTGATTGACATCTCCAACACTTCTTTGATGTGTGCGGATGAACGCTTGTGATTGAAACCTTTGTTGAAAGGTGTACTGAATGATTCTCTTGAAATAGAATGCACAGCCAAATTAACTGAGAACTACCCTTCCCCAGGTTATGATCAAGGGTTTTAATTAGTACAAGAAAGAAACTTCTACTTCTTAGGCTCAAAGGGGTTGACGAGGGATTATCATCCTCATATCTCCACTATTTAGGAATTGAAACAATGCCTGTACATCGTCAGCATAGTCCGCTCAAAAGCATACTGTATGAGGTTGCGGTATCGTTTTCGTCATCCTCCCTCGAAAGGCATACAGCTTTAACAGGAGTTGAATATCACAAAACATATGCAAAGTAGAGACATGATTTAAAATGAGTGATAGCGAAATAATTTATTCAAGACAAATATATGCAATGCACTGATGATGATTATTAAAACAGATAATGTCTATCATGAGTCAAATGTTTAAACAAACAGGAAAGAACTTGCAAATGAAAGTAGATCTAATGATCCAAAAGTTCGTCCGTCGAGACGTCAATCAATCTTGTCATGACTAGGCATAGGAGCGGTGATCACCACAGGAGTTTCGGGAGGGATGAATTTGATTTCTCCGTTATCGATTAGATCTTGAATCTTATTCCTCAATGTCCAGTAAAATTTTTTTGTAATGTCCAGGAATGTTGGAATGGTACGCGCACCTCGCATTGAGTTTATGGCCAAAGGTGTTAGAATTCTTAGGAGCATCCCTCAAAGTAATCAATCTGATCTTCAACAGATGTTGTAACGTTTGAGCCGACGACATATTGATTTTGGTGAATTGACGCTGAGGTGCATCTGGCTTGCGTCATTGTTGTGGAACTGGTGTAGAGATTCAGAAGTCTGGGGGTCAAGCTTCCAGAATGTTCATCTGATTGGAACTTTCAGAATGTCCAGGGTTCGAGCTTTCGGAATGTATATCTGATTGAAATATTTCAGAAGTTTGGGGGTCATGCTTCCAGAATGTTCATCTGATTGGAACTTTCAGAATGTCCGGGGTTCGAGCTTCCGGAATGTATATCTGATTGGAATGTTTCAGAAGTCTGGGGGTCAAGCTTCCAGAATGTTCATCTGATTGGAACTTTCAGAATGTCCGGGGTTCGAGCTTCCGGAATGTATATCTGATGTAGGTGTCTTCAGAATGTCCGGGGTTCGAGCTTCCGGAATGTATATCTGATGTAGGTGTCTTCAGAATGTCTGGAGGGATATGCTTTCCAGAATGTATATTTGACAGAGATTGATTTGTTGATGGTATTTGTCTGACCAGTTGGTCGACCTGAAAGGCAAAGTTAGTTTTATGTGATGTTATGAATGCAAATGCAATCTTTTCAAGGATCTTTAGGAATTTAGTTAGCAACATTAGAAAATGATTTGGTCGCATCTTCGTTTGAAGAACTCTGATTTTTGGATGTTCTTCTTTGAGAATCAAGCTCACCATATCTAGTGGGTCATAGCCTCTGATTCGGGATACTTCTGAATTTGCAGGTACATGACTAGAGGAAGATAAATCCTCTTGCCCCTTGATATGTACGGAGTCTCTGAATTAGAAGGTATGTGGCCAGAGGAAAATAAATCCTCTTGCCCCTTGATAGGTACTGAGTCTCTGAAGTGGAAGGTACGTGGCCAGAGGAAAATAAATCCTCTTGCCCCTTGATAGGTACTGAGTCCCTAAAGTGGAAGGTACGTGGCCAGAGGAAAGTAAATCCTCTTGCCCCTTGATTAGGAATTCAGTCCTTGATAAGAGCACCTGAAATTGTGCGCCCTAAATCCCTAAGATCCTTGAAAGGGCCAGTTAATATGATATGTTTATGATGTCATGATGTCATTATGTTATGCGAATGCACTTCATTAGACTTAGTGTGAGATAGTAAGGACAAACAAGTCCTTTTAACAAAACCTGCGAGGAAACGAAGGTTAATGGCAAACACAAACAAGTCACACAAGTCACACAATTTTTGGCTTAAGGCTTGCATGGAGTCTGATCAGGTGTCCTTCCCAAGGGTATTACTATGGATAAGGAGATTTCAGCAACGGGTTCTATAAGTTATCCAGAATTGTCAGCCCTTCTAAAGCACCCTCGGACATGATGCATTCGCACCATGCAATGATACTTTGAGAAAGGACCTATATGAATTGTAGCATCGGGTAGCGACTAGTTCTTAACATTTGTCAAGAGTAGTCCCCCCACTACGTTCCTAAAGGCCAGGATGGGTTAAGGGTAACTAAAGGTCCTTGAGCTCCGGCGCACCCACAGACACATACATAGACCTCCCTCATTTGAGAAAGGTGTGCATATGCTATGGAGTCCTAACTCAAGTGTGAACTTCATATTGACTCATCTCCCACATATGTGAAAGAGGTCGCCATGACTATGCCACTCCTAATCTTAAGTGTACTTGAATCCGGGTGTAGGATTCGTCCTTCAGTTAATTCCCAAAACAGCCCTGAAAAAATAAAGCAAGCAAAGCAAACAATAGAATACAATTAAGTGATCCTAAACTTTTAAGGTAACCCCTCTTTTATCGAAAAATCCCCAGCAGAGTCGCCAGTTCTGTAATACGGTGAACTGACTTTTTATAATCGAAATGTCGCGGTAAGCAAGAGTCACCACCGACTTTTATTTTATCCAAACAAGTTAGAAAGGCTAAAAGAAACAGAAAAAACCTTTTAAAGAAATCTGAGTCCGGGGGGTAATTTATGCAAAGGGAAGGTGTAAGGCACCCTTTGCATCCATGGTTTTCCATGGGCTCTTAATTGCTTTGCTTGCTCGTTTTCAGAAAATGTAGATGAAAGAGGAAAAATGGACTTTAGCTCGTAAATGAGCGTAGCCAGTTTTTGAAGAATTTTGAGAAAGAATATAGAAAATAGAGCATGGCAAGGCAATTAGGGGCAATTACCTTAAACTCAGATGATAGGTCTCTTTTTAGCCTTTCAGAATGAAAGGGTCAATCCTTGCCATAAGTGGGAAGGAAGCCTTTCGTTTGGAGGTTGAAGGGTCATCGAGATATCGTTCGCCCAAAGACTGACCCATGCCATAGAGAGGCAAGTAGTCTAAAGGGAATGACCAGAATAGCCTTTTTCGTAGGCAACCAGAAGATACCTCAGCCTTTTTTGTGGGCAACTTCCGAGGGTCGAGGTCATGTTAGTGTATCGAAGGCAGCATCATTTTTAGGGTCTCATGACCTTTTATCGAGGAAACATGGCTGAGGTATCCTCATATTCGAGGGACTGGCTATTCTGCAAAAACACAAGGCAACAAGGCAACAGGCAACAGGCAACAGAGAGGGTTACCCAAAAGCGTGCGTGTGTGCACCAATCACGTGATTATATTCAATTATATTATCTTGTAAATTAGTGAGGCTAATTCAATTTAATGGTTGTCACTCCCTATTTTACTAACCACGCAAATAATATAAGGCAAGAACAACAGTAATATGGGGGAGGGGACAATGAAACCAGTGGATCCCTTAATAGGGTTTGACATAAGTAATAATAAAAGCCATATAATAAAATGAGGTTTAGGGTTACCAACGGCGTAGCTTTGGCATTCGACAAACCCTGAAAAGGAAAAAAATGGCAAACAAAGAAGGGTGAGTGCATTACCAGATTCGAAGGCGAATTCTATTAACCATAAAACAAAAATAAAGAAGTTAAAAGTAAATGAGTGAAGAATACTTAGCTTGGCATTTGCCTGATAGGGTTGGGGGCAAGGGTTTGCCTGAAGCGTCGACTCTGACCATTAAAAATAAAATAAAAAAAAGGAAACAAACAAGGCGTGAGTGTATAGGCAATTCATTTTAATAACAAAACCTAATTATATAAAAAAATAGGGAAGATAAACAAAGAGAATAAGGGTTGAATCGAGACTTAGCTTTTGAATTCGACGTGGCGCGTAGTCGGAAGGCGCTTGAAGAGTAAACCTGAAAAGGCAAGGCACGGAAAAAGAAAATATTTTAGTGTATTGGAATGTTCGTCGTAAACCCTGATTAGGGCACAAGTTAGTTATGGTTAATAGAATAAATAAAAATCGGATTAATTAATTATTGGTTTTTCAAACTAATTAATTAAGTCGGCAAAATTAAGGTTTCGATTAAATATCCTAACCCTAATATATATTTTATATCAATTAATAAAAACAAATTATAAATAATTAAACAATTAAACAATTAGATTACTTATTTAACCAGTTAAATCAAGATAAAAATTATTATTAACAATTAAAATAAATTGACTAAATAACTATTATCAAAGTACTGATTTTATGGAAAAAAGGAATTTTAAAAGATTTTTGAATAAATATTAATACAAGAATGAAGAATAATTAACAAAACTATTAAATAAATAATAATAATAATAAAAAAAATTAAATAGACTCAGCTTTGCTCTCGTGTGGGCTGGCTGTGAATGTTCATGATGGAACAGCGCCCTCGTATGCGTTGGATCAATTGGAGCAATGATCTGATGGCTGGGGTAGGAGCGAGCATGGTGCACGTGCGTTGATGGTACGCGTGGGATCTGCAATCTGAGAAGGAGAAAAATAAACAGAAAAAAACCTTTGCAAGAAGTAAGGTTCGAACCATGGTCTTGGCATATGGAAACCCTTTGGACATGCACGCTCTCCACTAGGACATTGCTCTTATGCTGTTTAAGGATATAACAACAATTCTAATATAAGAAACAAATTCGCTAATTAAAATAAATAAAAAAAACTGCGCCCAGGTTTCTTCATCTCCTTCGCTTGGTTTCTGCAGAACGCAACACTCTTCAGCCACCATAGCCCTGTATACCTCAGAATCATAAAACAATGCAAATAAACTCAAAACAAAATCATAGATCAACTCGAAATCGGTCCCTCAATTCATAGGCGACATCGGTTTCGTCCAATTTCGCCTAGACTGAGAGCCCCTAATTCGAAGCTTTAGGATCCTAAACATGGCACATGATTATGCTTGCGCTAAAACCTCAATTAAATCACCCAGTTATCATCGAAACATCAACATTAACAAGAATATATGGTCAACTGAATTGAAATCATGCATATGTGTGAAATTGAAAGATAAAAAGAGGTCTGAAACAAGAACCGTGACGTTCGCGATTCAGAGTTTCTTGACGTGCAGCAACGGCCGGGATTGATCACAAGGCTTCCAGAAATTGATCGGCACACTCGGTTTGGCTTGCATCGATTGGAAGCGTGGTCTGCGAATTCTCAGAGTGCCACCGTTTTTGTTCCCGAGCTGCATTCTCCTCTTCACTTATTTTTTTTCTTTTCTGCTAAACGAATTGATGCAATTCGGTGTGTTCTGTTGCTTCAGTTTGTTGATGTGATTACATCAGCTGTTTACGAAGTTTATTGCAACCGAAAATCGGCCTCAGAACCGTTGAAGGGTTTCGTTTTGGTTGCGTCAGATTTGTATGATGTTAGACATTGATGGGAAAGCTACCAAAACATGAGAAAAGGGCTAGAAGAATTCTGAAAAAAAGTTTGTACGTGTACAGAGTTCTTGTGAAGGGAATTGTTATTGTACTGTACGCGAAAGCCAGAGGCTAGGTTAGGATTAGTGGTCGTCCCCGAGGTTAGAGAATAAGACTAGTATTTATAAGACAAAATTAGTTTAAACTTAAAATAAAATAAAATCAATAATAATTAAAATTTGAAATCAAATTTGATTTGATCTTCAAATTATAATTATTTTGATAAAAACTGTCCTAAAATAAAATCAATCAAATATTTTTTGTATTTTGGATTTTTTTGACTAAAAAGTGCATAAAATGGCAAAAAGTAAAAAATAAATATTTTTTTAAAATTGCTTAATTAATAAATACGAAAATTAAAATTAAATTATTAAAAAAACTTATTTTTTTTGATTTTTGAATATAAATGAAAAAATTAAAATTAAAACTAGATTTAGCAACCAAATAAAAGAAAAAAAATGTTAGTAAATGGGATTTGAACTTGGGACCTCGCACTAATGATGCTTTCACGCTCAAATTCTTACCAATTGTGCCAATTCATTTATTCGAAATAAAATGGCGTTCGTATGTATATGAGGGCAAATTTTGGGGTATGACAGTTTGTCACTTGGGTCTACGAAGTAAATGACTTCTCTATAGGATTATTATTAGGTGTACTATCCTCATATGGATGACTATGATCCTTTGCTTACGCCAATTTCCATTGCTTAACCATCATTGGTGTCTCTATATCACACTAATGACCTACATTCTGGCAAACTTCACAAAACCTCGGTTTCCATTCAAACTCTACAGGTTTCTCAATCTTTTTTCCTTCATTATATTTGATTAATATGTTATCCTTCTGCTTCTTGGTGATGTCAATTTCCATAAGGATACGAGTAAAGGAGATCCTAAGATTGTTAGCAGTGCACTCATGTGAAGAGGGGTTTCCCAATAGCATTCCCTATCTTCCCAAGGCTCGAAGTACTCCCTTTTGAAGTTAAACTCAGAACTCCAATTCTTTAGAATCATAAACATGTTGTGAATAGAGTATGACCCTCTCATTAGTACTGTTTCCTTGTCTTGGTTCGATTGAAATTTGATCAGGAAATAACCTTCATCATGGTAGAAAAGTTTTGGTAATTTGACAAAGTTCCAAAATATCATCATGAACTGTTTCACCGCATTCATGCTGAGATCCTTCCCCAGAACATACATGATGATTGTGTCTTCCCAAAATCTCACCTCTGATTCCACATCTACAGCGTCAATTTTTACTTTAACTTCATCTTCCCCAATATTTGGAGCCGAGTATTCAATAGCTAGACCATTGGTTGGAAGTCTATTACCATTGATAATATCAACCCACAATTTTTTTCTTCTTGTTGTTATCTTGTTGCACTTTGTCCTCTTTCATTGATTCACCATCTAGGGTTTCACAATCCCCATATTCGTTGGTCTTTTCTACAACAATTTCTTTATCTTCTGCTCCCTTTCATACGTTGTCAGCATTCCCCTTCACTTCACGACCAGTTGAGTGGATCGTCGACGATGACACCTTTTTCTTTGGTCGTCCCCGCCCTCAAGCCATCTTACGTAAACGTACAAACCAGGTTCTTTTCCGTCGTTCCCTCCTCCTCCGTGGTCCCTAATCCTAGAGTTAAGTGTTTAAACCAACAATAGGAGAAGATTCAACTAGAAAATTACTGGTGAAATTGTGCCAGAACAATCACCTTCCGTGTCGAAAATCGTTAGAGCAAGAGAGTGCCCTATTTACAAGAATAATATTTGATTTAATTACTATACACTAATGATTTAAAAACATTATACAACTCATATCAATTAAATTCATAAATTTAATTTTTTTATTAAAAATAAAAATCTCAAATAAATCAATTAAAATATATAATATTTTTGGTTAGTAAAAAAATAATATTAAGTTGGAGTTATTAGGCGATTGAGTTTGAAGGAAAGAGGGATTAGGGTTTCTCTTTTTTGTGTGTGTAGACAATTTCAAATTACATTCAGAAAGAACAAGAGAGAGTTGAATTTGGGAAGCAAAGATGAGTGGCGAAGATGATTCAATCGAGCAAGCTGTTACCTCCCGTCGCGAAAGACTCTTAGCTCTCAGAACCGCTCAAGAATTGTTACTTTCTTCCAATCCCGAATCTGCCGATACTAATCAACACGAAGAACCTCAACCACCATCTACTGGTTCCGAAGATGATGAAGAACAAGACCAAGAGTATGCATTTGTAATTGGTTTTTTTCTTAATGTGATATATATAAATGGTTTACTTGTGTTTTTGAATTGAATTGAGTTGTTGTTGTTGTAGCGGAGAGGAAAAACTGAGCATGAAGTTTCGTAACTATGTTCCTCATGATAAAGATCTTCAGGAAGGGAAGCTTGCACCTGCCGTGCTTCCGAAGTTTGAAGATCCTGTTTCTGTTCCTGAGCCTGAGCCTCAACCTACTGAGGTTAGTTAGGGTTTGGCTTTAAGTGATACTGTTTTTAATTTAAGTGCTTATGTATAAGTTATTCTTATAACAAAAGATAAAATAAATTGATATTGTTTTTATATAAGCTATAAGCCGTTTTTATAAAGTTATTCTGAAGAGCTTATGGAGATATGCTGATAATTGCTTAGGGTTATGTCATAGGTGGTTTGTATAAGCTCTTAGTGATTATGCTAGTGTAGATAAGCTAAAATAAGTTAATCCAAACAGTCCTTGGTTTGAATTGCGTTTAACCTTTTAACTTCTTTTTATTAGGATCCGTTTCTCAATATTGCTCCTAAAAAACCCAACTGGGACTTGCGTAGAGATGTCCAGAAGAAGCTTGATAAGCTTGAGAAGCGAACTCAGAAGGCTCTCTATCAACTCATGTGTAAGTCTATGTTATCACTCTCTTTTTCCTGCATTTGAGATACTGTTTCTCATTTTTTTACTATTTACTCTTCATTCGTTGATATATCTGCATTAGATGATGGGTTGGGTAATTGATCTTTTTTATTGGTGGAAAGAAAGAAAGTAGGAAGGGTAGTGATATGGTAGCTATCTATTTTTTTAAGATACCCGGGCTGGCTGTAGTTAAGAATTCAAGCATTGAATGTAATGAACGGATCAAAACAGTTGGAATTAGGTCTTGAATCTGATTTACTTGAGTCAAAATGTGATCCACCATTTCAGATTCTCTGATTTTAGTGAATGCTTGAAATATTGATTACTAAATGCCCGTGTTTCTCCAGTTTTCTAGTGTGTTTCAAAATCTGTCAGAGAAATTTTAAATGTATATTGCTCTCCAATAGACTTCTGAATATTCTTTAGTCTTTTAAGTCCTTGTCATTGTCATTCCATCTTTATCTTGTTACTTGTTATTTATTTATGATGGTCCATGAAACAGAGTTAGTACTAAATGGTGTCATGGTTACTGATGACGGTTTTTTTTTTATAAAATGCCGGGTGACCATAATCATAGTTAGAAGTTGAGAGTTTGAGACTAAATAAAGTGCATTTTTTACTGAAACCAATTATATTTAATCAGTATTTCTGTCATTAATGGCTTTCAAATTCCGGCTAATGAATTAATATTTTGGGCAATTTCAAATCTCATATCTTCTTTTATTTTCCTTGGCTATAGCCATATGTCCATGTAGATTCTAAATTCTTGCTAGAAGGACAAGACAAATTCTCTTTGTACTAGTTTTTTCTTGTCAGTATCCTATTAGTTTGACATAGAATTTGTTAATCTACACATTTGTTTGAATATCTTGTGTTCCATGAATATGTTCACGGACTGTGGAGACATAACAATGGATTGATGGTTTTTCAACAGTGGAACAAGAGAAGCAAAATGAGTTGGCCGAAGGAGATAATAATGATACAAACGGTGTCAAAGATTAGGGTGTGGTGTTGCAGCAGTAACGATATATTATTGCGGTATTTTGAGAATACTTATCCCATTCAGGCTTCTAAACATGAATTAAAATTAAAACCAGATACGTATCTTGTTGCAAATTCTCAGCAAATGGTGAATATCTTTTATTGGCCCAACATGGATGTGGAAGAACTGTTTTAGAGGTCAAACTTTTCGGCATTCCTAAAGCCGATTTTGATATTTTTATCATGTATGACACTGTTCAAGTTTCAAGTATCGGATGTGTAAAGAATTAACTTATTTTGGAAGTTTGGCAAAGTAATTGGATTAAGAAACCTATAGTACTCCCTCCCTTAATTATGGGGTTAGTATCTTTTAAGTGTAAATCTCCTGGCATTTTAGTTAATATTTTGATGTTTATTTATTTGAGCAATCAATTGTGGTCTTTTCTTTTGATGATAAAGGATACGAGTTAAGATTTAACTAGTCTGTTTTAGAAAGAGGGGAAACTTTTTTTTTAAAAGGGGTAATAGACATAGCAAAGTAGTTTTTTAATGATTATTATCCTTCCATGATGTAATATAGATTTATTTATTTTAGTGTAATAACATCAAAAAAAAAAACTTACACAAATAATTATAAGATATTAGATTCCAACTTGAGATCAGATATTTAATATATTAATATCGAACACAAATAGAAGTGTTAAATTCTAAATTCGAGACAAGATATTTAATATTAGAAGTGTTAAATTCTAATTTGAAACAAGATATTTAATATAATAATTTTTGTTATGCTTTGGAACTAGATAAGATTGGAGAAGTTGAATTCATGGTAGTGTGTTACGAGAAGGAAAATGAAAGTTGAATGAGAATGAATGCTCTAGGGAGAATATGGTGTTGCATTATGAAAGATTAGTAAGTAATTTCGGTGATTCCGGAAGATTAACATGGTAATTTTGTGAGGATCGGTGATTCCGGAAGATTAACATAGTAATTTTGTGAGGGATATTATGTAACGACACTACTAAAAATATTACATTTGGTTACAAGATTTTACATCAGGTATAAAGAAAACTGATGTGAAAAATATATGTCAAAGAATTTTACATCAGATTTTAAAATAAATTGATGTGAAAAATTTTTGATTTAGGGATTTTATATCAGACATTTAATGGAGCTGATGGGAAAAATGACTCAAAAATTAAAAATCCATTACACGATGGCATTGATGTTTGTTGGGTGCTACGCTGATGTGATGTTTGCGCGATGAGTGAATCGATTGTGTGATATTCATCAGCTTGGCCCATGTCGGGGCTAGGTTGAGATTTGGAGGGGCCTGCATCGGGGTGTTAGTTGTACCTTCTTTGTTCTTGGTATTAAGTTTGAGTATGTGGTTGGTATTGGAGTTGGGTGTTAGTGGATCGGTATCATTGTTGGGTTGGTTTAGGTGGGTTGGCGTAGGTCGATCAAATAGTAGGAGTCAGACACAAACGATTCAGGCGTGGTAACCGATCTATACTAAATCATATATTCTTGTGTTGGTTTCATTTCGCATGGCGCGACAGGGTATTGTAGGACATGTTGGTGATGCCTCTTCCACATTTGAAGCCATTTGGGAGTGAAGTCTTTCCGATTTATAACATTTCATTGGTGGTTGACTCTACGGAGATGCCATTGGCCCAAACACGTCGGGAGACCTGAGATTTCTTGATGCATGTCGAACTGCAGTTTGACACGGTCATTGTGGTGCATCTCCACAATGTTGTACCGCGTGATAGTCATTTTTGCAGTCCAAACTGCTTCATCTTCGGGGTTAGGTTCATGTTGCAGACCCATATATGGTCTCAAAGTAAACTGCAGAGAAAAAATATATATTTTTAGATTACTTAGAAGATTGTTAATATTAAAAATAAATTACTTAAAACCTAAACCAAAAAGCGCATACATCCTCTAGTCGAAGGTAATTCAAAAGTTGGCGATACGTCAAGATATTTCCTCTAGGATTTTCGCTATAATCCATCCCTCTTACACATAACCTAAACCAGAAAAAGAGAAAACAAATTATTTACAGTTATTTTTAAAATAAAGTGAGTAAAATGAAATAGTGTTATAGACTTACTGTGTCGCGTGTGGGAACATGTAGGCGCCGCTGTTCGTGGGGGCTAGGATCGACATTCTCCACTAACCTAATACTTGGAGCAAGAAAGTGCATCCATAAAATGTACAAGTATCATTTTTGGCATTTTTACACAGGGAGCTATGAAGATTAGCCAAAACGGCGGAACCTCAACTATACTTTCCTATTTTATCAATGTCCCCAAACAAACCTAAATACATAAAATTTACACTAGTATCGATACTTTCGAAAAATAACAAATTACCAAAAAGTATCAAAATATAACATTTAATTTTAATTAATTTAGTTTTCTCGGACGAATGTTCGTCCAAACTAATAGAGCTATAATACTCTTTAAGGACCTTTAGGTTAATACCTTGGCCCTTTTCACCCTCGTCTCCCTCTATCATATCTTTGCCCAAACTTCCTCGCATAAGGCATTGACTTGTTAAACTGACCCATTAACAGTCTTACCCTCAATCGGGAGACCTAACAACATGTAAACGTCCTCTAGTGTGATGCCACATTCACTAGTCGGAAGATGAAAAGTGTGTGTTTCGGGTCTCCATCATTCTAACAATGCGATTATAAATTTTCGATTAATAGTGTTGTTTGATATATTAATCACATGACTGAAACCCGGACGTTGTAAATATGACACAATCCACGGGTCGGGAGTAACATAACCGTGTGAGCAACAACGGAAGAGAAGTAATTCTTGGGTTATGGGTTCTATTTCTCAAGACCACACTTGATTCCCACCAATTTGTCCTAAGATCATCGTAAACTAAGCTATGATCTTATATACCAAGAAATCTTACCTTTGGTAAGCAACGATCCGTCATTGAAGGTGAGTACGAGAATCTCCTATATTTTTGCATCATACAATTATACT